>NW_026046809.1:0-20000 GCF_023864275.1 Schistocerca cancellata | reverse complement strand
GTGTAAGTCGTATGGTGTATAAGACGTAATACCCGGAATGCGACGCTCGCCATGTTGGAGAGAGTGACAAGCACTATCATTTACTTTAGGTTACAGTCCCCACAAAATGGCAACTGCCAGATTAGCTGAAGAAAGTTTTGCAGCAAAGGTTCATTGTATTGCTGGAAGATCATGCCCCATTAATAATGCAAGAAACGATCAAGAAATGGCCAGGTATATTCTCCACACCTACATAACCTTCCAAAAATTACCAATGGTTACTTTCAGTTACATTTCTTCACAGCATGACACGAAAGCTGGTAATGTACAGTCGTGTACAAAACTAGCGAGAACCCTCCCCTTTTCATTATGCTGATCTGCACAGCTTCAAAGTCTGCTACACAGCATAATACGCAAGGCGACAAAGTGCTACCAACATACTATGCAAAGGCGTGAAATTGACAAACTATTCGAACTTTGTCAGACTGTTTTCATCATGTGTAAGACTATATTTATGCTGATTATTGTGTTAAACACAACACGTAAATATAAAATATAAATGAAAGAAGAAATTTTAATTAGTATGAACTGTACTAAGAAAAATGAGTTCCAGCTTATCGAGGCAACATAACTGTTTCAGTAAGACAAAGTACCCCAGATCGTTACGATTTAGCAAAATATTACGCGCATTCGACCGCGAAACTGCCTGTGCCAACGTTCAGACCAGCCGTACTGGATTACCGTTGCTGACATAAGCAGAAAGTTTGCAAATTTAGGAATGCTTGAAGATTCATAACGTAATTCAGTTAAAAATCATTCAGTGCCATAAGTAACTCAATTCAGTCGTTGACAAAAGCGGAAAAAGTAGGCAGTAACAAGTATGAAATTGTACAAGATCTTCATATTTACATCCACAGGGCGCCGGTACAGAATAAAGGTGACAATAAAACGAATTGGGAGCGCGAGAATTTCTTAAAATTGCTTTGCTGATAGTCTATCTGCCTCCATCGAGATTAGAACCGAAAACAAACCAGACCTCCGTTGCAGTAGCAAACACCTTTCAGTACGCTAGCAGATAACCCAGGCAACAACCCTCTGTTATTACCCCAGATATGAATAAGCCGGCAATTTCACAAAGAAAATGGCAAAATGATCTGCACTTTCTCTTGCATAGAGCTTTCTGGACTCAAAAACGAGAATTTTCTACCTTTATGTCACCGCTTATGTGACAATCGTTCGAGATGTTTATCGAAATAACAAGATACTGTAATTAGCGAATAAATTTAGTAGGTTAATTCTGCACCAACCCAGGAAGTAAACGGCTACATATCTGCCAAACGTATTCTACAATGTTCGAATTCTCCATTACACTCTCCACAGACAGAAAACGTTCATTAGACGAAGTGTTTCTTAAGCTAGCTAGCACTTCTAAAACGCGGTGGCATTAATACTGGGATCTGAATTACCACGTGTGTAGGCAAATGGATTTTATTTGCATTCCTGTAAACGTGATTTGGATGGAAAGCGTCGCTACGAGTAATATGCTGATGTATCGACTACAACGAGAGCTCAACTAAAAGGTGAAACCATCGTCAAAATGGGCTGGGAAGTACTGCTTCATCCCTATTACAGTCCTGATTTAGCGGCTAGTGATTTCCATTTGTTTCGTGCACAGAAGGAGGCATTACGTGGGAAGAGGTTCGAGGACAACGAGGACGTGAAAAGGTTTGTGCGAAATTGGTTCAAACATCAAGATAAAGAATTGTTTGCAGCCGGCATAAAAAGGCCCGTTGGATCATGTGCATAAATGTTCAACGGGATTATGTTGAAAAGTAGGAAAAGTATTGTTTTGTAGAAATGAACGGATTTTTCTCCAGACCAATTTAGTTATTGAATGACGCTCTTACTATCAGACAGTCGAAAGAAAAAGTCGTCTGCAGAATCTCGAATATAGGAAGGACGGATAACTACGAGAACTAAGTACAAACCGCTGCTAAGAAAAATGGGTATTAACAAACGAAAAGATAGAGATACTGACAATGCACGGCCAAGAAATATTTTTTATGCGATATAATTAGAAATTAATCGTTTTCGTACTTTTTCCCTTACTGGTAGTGTGAAAGCTTACTTGTCATCAAATTACATAATTCTATTCCGCCGGGCAGTATCCAACAGGTCTGGACTGAGTCTCCGCACACTCTCCGTCCGAGCACGCCTTGCAGGTTCCAATGCTACCGACCGGCCGCCAGGTCATCCTCAGCCACAGGCGTCACTGGATGCGGATATGGACTGGCACGTGGTCAGATCACCGTTCTCCCGGCCGTAGGTCAGTTTATGCGACCGGAGCCGCTACTTCTCAGTCGAGTAGCTCCTCAGTTTGCATCACAAGGGCTGAGCGCACCACGCTTGCCAACAGCGCTCGGCAGACTGGATGGTCACCCATCCGCGTGCTAGCCCAGCCCGACAGCGCTTAACTTCGGTGATCTGACGGGAACCGGTGTTACCACTGCGGCGAGGCCGTTGGTCTGGATTCAGCTTGCGACTGTCGAAACGTGTGACTTCAATGGCTGTGTATTTAGACTTAGAAGCTTAAATTTTCCAGAAGACCGAGGGACCGCAGAGCTGTGACTCTCAAATAAATTTCAACGTGTCACTTTCAAATGTTTCTGAAGCAGAGGGGCCATAAGAAGTGACGTGCGAAACCCTGAAAATGAAGAAATGTAACAGGGTGGAATGACTCATACGGTGAGGGGTGCCTCCTAACGGTGTTGAGGGGAAGCATTTCGGTATACAAGGTGTGCATCTCTGCTTCCGCCGTTTGTCGGTAGCTGGCGACAGCGTTAAGCAGCGGTCGAAAGAAAGAGATCGTAGACGTCAGGCAGTTAGCTGGGACCTCGGTCAACATAACCTCATTCAAAAATGGTTCAAATGGCTCTGAGCACTATGGGACTAAACATCTGAGGTCATCAGTCTCCTAGGACTTAGAACTACTTAAACCTAACTAACCTAAGGAAACATACACATCCATGCCCGAGCCAGGATTCCAACCTTCGACCATAGCGGTCGCGCGGTTCCAGACTGAATCAAATGGTTCAAATGGCTCTGAGCACTATGAGACTTAACATCTTAGGTCATCAGTCCCCTAGAACTTAGAACTACTTAAACCTAACTAACCTAAGGACATCACACAACACCCAGCCATCACGAGGCAGAGAAAATCTCCAGACTGAATCGCGTAGAACCGCTGGGGCACTCCGGCCGGCTAACCTGATTCAAACATTAGTCGATTTGTGTCTGAATCATAAAGTTGTGCTTGATTGAAAATGTCAGTTTACGAGCCTAATTCTCGTCATTTGCGGGATGTGTTTCTTTTTTGTTTCAGTACGAAGAAAACAGCGGCTGAGTCTCATCGAATGCTCTCAAGAACGTATGGCGAGGACGCCATTAGTGAAAGAAGGTGTCGTTAGTGGTTTCAACGCTTCAAGAACGGTGATTTCAACGTCGTAGACCGGCATAGAGGTGGAAGAGAGAAAGTTTTCGAAGATACAGAATTGGAGACATTGCCGACTGAAGACTCTCGTCAGACTGAAGAAGAATTAGCACGATTAGTGCGAGTGACACGCGAAGGCATTTCAAAACGTCTCGAGGCTATGGGCACGATTCAGAAAGAAGGAACTTGGGTCCCGTGTGAGCAGAAAGCAAGAGACGTTCAACGGCTTTTGTGTGTTTGTGAACAGTTCAGAGGCAAAAGCAGATGGGTATCTGCATCGCATTGTGACCGGGGACGAAATATGGGTTCATTACGACATCCCCATGATATTTTTTCTATTAGCGTTATCCCGCCCTTGATTGCACGTCGACGGCCAAACCGAGTATTCACGGCTCCAAACTCATGCTCTGCATTTGGTGGGACCAGCTCGGCGTCGTGCACTAGGATGTTTAATTTTGGATCTCAGGTATCGAACGATAACACGTCAGGGCTGAGACCAGGAAGTTAAAACCGACCAGTGCGATGACTGACACTTCTTATGTCTTGCCTACTTGTTTGACGGTGACGAGTGGAGCAGAAATGCGACCCACAGCTCTGCAGACGGCGCAGTCCGGGGCCATGGCGTGGGGCCAAGGCGCGGCCGCTTCCAGGGCCGGCTAACAGGGCCTCTGAGCTGCAGGTGGCGTGGCGCAGGAGGTGGGTGAAGAGAGGTACGAGGCCTCCAAATAAAGAGTAAGTAATTGAAAACGTATCATGATGAAGTCTCTGTTGGCAAAAGTTTCCATATTACTTCCACATTTCAATCTCTTGCTGGGTCTGCCAAGAGGACGGTAACCATGAGAAAGACATCGAGTAACCAAGGAAACAGTAGGAGTAGTGTAAGAGATCGAGTGTGGAATATCGGCAGTTTCGACATGGAAGAGATGCTAGAAAACCTGGAGAAAAAATAACAAAGCCTCAGCTCAGATGTAGTGGGCTCAGTGAAAGGAAATGGAAGGAATATAAGGATTTCTGTATTGACAGATGTGACGTAATGTCAGTAGTATAAAATGGGTAGGACACTGTAGAATAAGGTGGTATGGCACAGAGTGATCTACTTTGGACAAGTCAATGGTAAGGATGTCCTAATCAGAATCGGAAATATACATGCTGATGTCACAAGTAGAAGGTGTACAGATTGAGATAGCGTATTATAATATTTAAATCCACCCATGCGCAATGCGAGTTACGGAAAATGGGTTGGTGTTAGTAGGGTTAATTGGTAATTCAGTATGCGATGGAATATGATAATCTACTGACAATTACTATCAGTTAGTCTGGGTTACAGTTCCGCACAAAGTTGGTGCTGTGAATCATTGCCAGATTAGCTGAGGGGCGTTTGGCAGTAAAGTTGTCTGGTATTGCTGGAACATCACGCCTGACTGATAAAGCAAGAAACGCTGAAGAAGTGGCCGGGTATATTCTCCACACTTACATAACCTCCCATCAATCACCAATGGTTACTTTCAGTTACAGTTCATCACAGCATGATACGAAAGCTCGTAATGTACATCGCTACCAGTTAGCCAGGGAATGTCTCGATTGTGTAGATGGGTGTGAGCAAGTAATTAATAAAGAGGCGTTGTCCTGTTGGAAGATGGCTTGCCATTGATTTTTCAAGAAAAATTGCAGAAAGAGCCAGCTGCATTATTCACAGTTTTGTGCTCGTTCCTGGAGTTCCTGTAGCTTATAGTTCAGCACAACATGATACCCAAAGTAGTTACTGAATATCACAACCAGAGGACCTAAAGAAACGTTGCGCCGTGGAGGTTAGTGACACGGTTATGAGCAATGTGTCGTTGTCCACCCCGAAGATACCGTGCCGTCATTTTGTACGAGACGCTGTGGAAAATGCCAGCTGTATTCTCCACAAGTCTTTGTTTGTGCAAGGAGTGCTGCAGGTTACGATAGGTTACATTTTCAAAAGTTAGCACATTATATGAGTACCATTATATGAGTACACCAGAATGTGTGGGATTGTGGAGCTCTGTTATCGGGTGTTGAGCAAAGGATTGTCGCCTGCTCGAAGATAGTATCCCAGTGTTTCAGAATGGGCCATATGTGTCGTTTACACTTTTGTTTTCCCTCAACAAATACTAGAGGTTATTTCTGTTTAATATTCTGTATAGTACAGTACCCAAAGCGTATAAGCTCATCAGTGGCTCCTTAGTTGATGTATGTCACATAATGTTTATCTGCGTGACCCAATAATAACAAAAGGTGTGTTGTCATGTTGGAAGGTCGTGTCCCACGATTTCTCGTAAGAAACACAGCAGAAAGTGCATACTGTATCTGCACACTTCTTTGTTGCCTCAAGAAACAGCAGCAGTCCCCAACAACACGATGCACAAAAATGGTACTGTTTATCAATGCCAGACTCGCTGAAAAACGTCTGTGATTGCAGAGATGTGAGACCCTGAATTGGTAAAGGGATCATGTCGTGTTAAATTTGTAATAAGCGCTGCAGTAAGGGATGCGTGCATTCTCCACGCCTTTGTATTGCCTCCGCAAACACGAGCAGTTGCTCGTACTTTGGGCTACAGTTCTGCACAACGTGATAACCATAGTTGATACAGTGTTTCACTGCCACAATAGCTGAAGAAGTTTCGAGACGGCAGTACTACCCGACCCAGAAACGAGTAAACAGTAAAGGTGTTTTGTGCTGCTGCAAAGTAGTGTTCTAATGAATTTCCTAGAAATGTTGCAGAAACAGTCAACCCTATCCTCAACACTTGTGAGCCCCTTCAACGAAGACTAATGGACAGCTTAGGCTAAAGTTCAGCGCTATACGACACAGAAAGTTGGAACAGCGCCTCATTTCCAGTTAGCTGATGGATGTGAGTGTTTTTGGAACTGTGTGACACATTAAAGATTAAAAAGGAGGTGACCCCTTGGAAGATCATGTTTCACTGACTTTACAGCCTGCTCTTTCTAAAGGTTTTTTTCGCAATCTCCACATTTCTGTGTTCCCTCAGCAAACACTATGGGTCAAATTACAGTAGAGTTCAACACAATATCATACCTGAAGTTGGTGCTGTACATTAATACCAGATGAGCTGAAGAATGATTGGGATTGTGGAACTGTGTAATCCAGTCGTGAATAAACGAGCATGGTCCTGCTGAAAGGTTCAGGTACTATTAATTTTGGAAGAAACACTGCAGAATGAGCCATAACAATTCTCCTCACTTCTGTATTTTCTCATCTGACCCTAGAGTTTTTTTTTATACCAAAGTGTCTAAACTTGGTAATGTACATCACTGACAGGTGAAGTGAAGAGTGTGTGGGATTGTGGTGCTGTATGATTGATTAATGAGTAAAGAGGCATTTTCATGTTGGAAGATCAAGTCCCACAGATAACATAAAAAGCACATCACATATGGCCTGCTTTGCACAGTCATTCATGTTCACTATAAAGTTTACTTTAGTTTATGGTGTCTCACAACACGACAGCCAGACAGTGTACTGTACATTACTGCCACACCAGCTTCACAGCATATGGGACTGTGCAACAGTCTCCACTAGCAGATCAGTGGGCCTCCTACCGCTGCAAAATCATATCTCAATCACATCGGAAGCAATACTGCACACAGAGGGCGGCTTTTTTTTCTCTCCATTTTTCAGTGTTTTGTCGAAAAACAGTGGGGTGTACTTCAGGTCACAGTTCCCTACAACGTAAAGGCAAAAGGTGGCTCGTACGTCACTGCCAGATGGCTGACATGACGTCCAGCGCTGTGGCGCCGTCTGGTCCAGTTCTCACTTAAGTCGTGTTGTCACACTGGTTGATCACGTTCCGTCGTTTTTCAAGAAACAGTGTAGAAAGAGCCAGCTGTACTCTTCACATTTCGATGTTCCCACAACAGACATTAGAAGTTACCTAGTGTACTTTATTCCGTGACATCATACATAAGTGTTGCGTCTAGGAATCCTGCATACTCGCTTCGCTAGACGAACAATCAAACAACTCGTTAATGAGTTTTATTACAACAAGACAAGTAATAATAGTTGACACTGATTTGAGAATTCTTGTAGTGCTTTACACATGACCATCCAGAAGTGCAATTACACAGATACGTCGCAAGCAAAGGGTGACATACAAGGTAATCAGTGTTACCCAGAGTAGACAAACAAGTCTGTGCTGCATAGTGTGGCTGACGTTGAAGCTGCCGTCGAAGGTGTCCGCCACCAGTGGGGCTCGGCGCTCACGTCGTGTCCACGTGGGGGCCGCCGCTGCCGCCTTGTCGTCCTGGAGGGAGGCCGGTCACCTGACCTCCTCTCACAGCCTTCTCTCCTCTGTCGTGTGCCGGCGCTGACTTTACGCCACAACAGTTGGTCGTCACTGTACATCACTACCAGATGAGCTGAGCAATTTCTGCAATTGTGGAGCTGCCTGATCGACCAGTGAGTGTAATGGTGTGGTCCTGCTGGAAGATCATATCCCGCTGGTTTTGTAATAAATGGTGCAGATAGGGATGGCAATAATCTACATATTTATTCTAAAAACACTAGAGGTCACCTTAGGTTACAGATCCACGCGAAGTGGTACTACTGCAAGGTGAGATGTGGGACTACGAGGCTGTGAGACTCAGTAATGCGTTAAGGTGCATTGTTGTGTTGGAAGATCCTGTTCCATTGTTCTTGCAAGAAGCGCTACAGAAAATACAGTTTTTCTCCACACTTCCTTGTTGCCTCATAAAACACTAGATGTTTCCATTGGTTCCAGTTCACCACAACATGGTATCCAACGATGGTAACGCATGTCACTGGTGGAAGGACTGGGAGGTATGTAGGATTGTAGCACTGTATAACCCAGTCACTGAATTAAGGGGGGTTCTTTACTAAACACGCAGTGTTGATGGCCTCAAAAGGAGTGGATGCTGAGCTGTGATAAAAATTGCTGTTTTGAAGAGCGCGCCGCAGCGCGTAGTGTGAAGCAGTCGCCCTCCGTTTCTGGCGGTGGCGCCGCTGTGGCAATCGCAGCTTTGGTGTCTCCCTCTGGTGGGAAAGGGGAAAGGTTGCCTGTTCACGTGCATTTAAGGGGCGCTATGAGCTCGCCAGTCGGTCAGTTGGTCAGCTGGGTCAGTATGGGGCAGCCAGTGTCTGTCTGTCGTCCGGAGTGCTAGCATGTGTTAGGCCGCCAGTCTGCTCGACTTTGCTCAGGCAATGGTCGTTGGCGGTCGGATCGATGAGTTGGTCAGTCGCGCACTGAGACACGAGATGACTTGTCCGTCTTGAGCGTCGGCGCATGTGAGGTCGCCACGTGAGTCCAGTGGGCCGCGCCGTATAGCGAGGGGTAGTGGCTTCGCGGCCGACACGAGAGCAGCAGGAGTCAAACCACGACATCGGTCTGGCCGGTGCGAGCTGCGACGCCGTGAGACGGGAGATCGGCGCGCCTTCCTGCGTCCGTTGAAGCGGCTGGCAGCGGACGGTTCGGGACAGCGTTTTGGGGGTGCTGCGCCAAGTCTTCGCCAGGCATCGCAATTTATTAGAAGTTAAGTGATTCGTGATGTGTTGTTTCATTTACTTGTTAAATTCTACTTGTTTTCTTGGTCAGTCTGTCGTCCCCAGCTTGCTCGTCTGTCTCCCGTCCGCATTTGTTAGGCAGTTAGTGTCTGTCTGTCGGTCTGCCGTACGTTAATAGTTGTCTCTGTCATGTTTGTCGGATTCGGTGTATTAATGAATTTATTGCTTGAAGTGTAACGGCCGAATTGCTCAAATATGCTTTTAGTGTAAGACTGCATTTCATGTGTTTTTATTTTAATGGTCATTTTAGTATATAAAGTTGCCACCCTTCCACCGTATGACTTATTTTTTTAATCAAGTTGTACCTTCTGTGGCAAGTTAATCTTTTAATGTGAGTGTTTTGTACCATTTCCATCCGTCCTACGGGGTGCATAGTTTAAGTGCTTCTGTGAGTTGTTAAAATTTTTAGTTTAAAGTAATTGGTGTGTTGCAGATTTGCACCAGTGTAGTCTCTCAGAGGCTGTTGTGAGCGGTCGTAACTACGGCTGTGTCCAAAGGGAGTGGCACAGTTCTGTGCCCGATAGGTTGTACAGTCAAAAATTTGTTATTTCTGCCTCTGAATAAATTGTAACTTGATATTTAGAGGGTGCTTTCTGATTATAATGTTAAATCTGTTTCTAAAAAAATGCCTATAGGAATCAAAATTCCATTTGTTGAAAGAAATTTCATTTGTTTTCATCAGTTACCGACCGGCAGCTACTTCCACGCTCACATAGTGTGATTAAATGTGTTAATGTTCTTGAAGAATCGCTAGTAAATAAAGAAAATTCTTAAGAAAAGGTTTTGAAAGCAAATTCACGGATCAGATGCATTCTACTTACTTTACTGTTCCTTGAATCTGTCAGCTGTGGTTATATTTTCTATTGTGCTGTGTTATAAGCTTAATGTTGGTGTCGTCTGTCACTGTCCATCGAGTTGAGAAATATGTGAGTGCTTCGTCGCGTTTAACGGTGAATGTGATAAAGATGCATTCTTCTGCTGGAAAATAGCGTCCTACTTATGTAGGAATTGTAGCATAACACACTTGATATGTCTTGCGGAGTTCAACGACTCCTCATAAAAGACGAGAGATATTTCATGTTAAGACTTGGAACTCACAGTATATCCCATATGTTACTCCCATGTTAAAGTGTGTCCCTGCGTAGAAAGTGAATGAGGGACTTGTGCTGCTGGAAGATGACGGCTGAAGGATGTTGAAGGCATAGTTGGAGTCTGGCCTGAATGAAACTAGCAAACCTTGTGTGAGCTGAATGAAAGAGATGAATTATCATAGCTTCTAATTGTCCACAATGGAAACCTAAAAATAGGTCCTGTGTTCACTAAGAGTGGAAAGAAGTAATAGCTGCGTGGGTGGAACTGTGTAATTCAGAAAGTGAGTGAGTAAGGAATGTGTTGCTGTGAGATGACATCCCAGTGAAGTCATAAGAGCGGCAGCACACCAGGTTGCGCCTATCCTGCCGATTCCGTCTTCCTGGAGCAAACGACCCTGTTTATTTTAGATAACCCTTCCCGACAACGTGATAGTCAAACTTGGTTCTGTATCTCGCTCTCTGAAGTGACCTGACTTACATCTGACGTGGAGGAGCCACGTAGCACAGTGACACAGATTCGTTGTCTTCCTGGAAAATGACATCACACTTGTGCTGCAGTACCGGAAAAATAATGGTACCTTCTTTGCCAGTTCCCTGTTCCCTAAACAGTTCAGAGGTAATATAAGGTTATCGTTCCGCCTGACATTAAACCCAAAGTTTGTAATGGAGTGTACATGTGAAGTCTCCTACTCGAAACGTCCTGGTGATGTGAATAACAGTGTGAGAAGAGGCATGACGTGTCGCGGAATCTTTGGTCAGCCCTCAACGCACACGTGGGGTAACGTAACGTTACAGATCTGTCAGTCATGTTATGTTATGTACTATCGGCCCTGCATGATAGTGCCGCTTAGGAACTTCTACGAAAGTAGAGGTCTGTTGTGGAGTACGCGAGTAAATTTGCGATTTCCATCTCGAAGTACACGATCCACTGAGGAGAGGGAAGGCCAAAGAGGAGGTGGATTATCCAGCACGCTTCATTTGCCTGTTACGAATCATCTTTGGTGGCAGTTTGGCACAACACGATATGCGAATGTGCCCCTGTGTGTCATGGCAAGGTGAGGTGAGGTAAGGTGTATTTTAGCGGTAGTGGAGCTATTTATCGCAGTGTGTGATGTGCGTGGTCTTGCTGGAACGTAATGTAATTGCAGAGTCGCAGGGACAGCAGAAGGTAGAGATGGTTATAGCCATCGCCCTTCAGTTTACCGGCAACGAACCGAAATGATTATTTTGAGTTGTAAATCCCCCAGACACGAAACACAGGATGGGTAATGTACACTTCTGCCATCGACGCTGAGCTACACGTGGGGGGATGGAGCTGTGCAACAGTTGTGGTGAGTAACGAAACTGTGCCCCACTGTGGGATCGGACACCTCTAATGCGTCAGTGTGGCGACACGACATGGAGGATGGACCCTGGAGTCTGCTGCGTTAACTCAACATACCCTGGGACTTCTGTCAGGTTACGGTGAGCTACACGGCTGGACCTGTGAGGCGACGTGACACGCGCCGCAGCAGGCAGTGCTGTGCGACGCGCAGAGTGGCGAGTGCGGCGTTGTCGTCCTGGAAAGTCACGCCCGGCTGGTCCGTCTGCCGCAGGCCTCCCCCCCTCCCCCTCTCCCCCTGCCGCCGCCACCTGCTGGCGATCGCGAATGAGCGTATAATGGCCATATCGTCAGCAAGTCACGTTTCTCGAGAACAAGAATAAAGAGTACCTTTGCCGAAGTGCCCCTCCTACTCCACACAGGCCACAATGAATTCCAATGACCATTACAGGAGAGTTAACATCTCAAATAAACATATTAAGATACCAGTCAGATTGGCAAGCCGAACTGCATATTACACTTCCCCAGAACTTGGTATTCAGTATGGTCCAGTCGTGCCACAAGATATAGCCGCACTCATCTTGTGGGAACACCACTGTAATTAGCCGAATGCACCATACATATTATCGTGTTCGTTCGAGAATCCTTAGAGGTTTCTTTACATTGTAGTACCCGACAACAGCACTGATACCGTGTTTCAACGAAATGAGGTAAGCAACACCTTAGACACCAATGGTGTATAACTGAGTAATCGGGTGAGGGGTGGTGTCCCATTGCTTCAAAGTGTTCAAATGGCACTGAGCACTATGGGACTTAATATCTGAGGTCATAAGTCGCCTAGAACTTAGAACTAATTAAACCTAACTAACCCTAGGACATCACATACATCCATGCCCGATGCAGGATTCGAACCTGTGACCATAGCAGCAGCACGGTTCCGGACTGAAGTGCCTAGAACCGCTCGGCCACAACGGAAGGCGGTGTCCCATTGAAAGTTCACATTTCACAAATGTAGGGAGGGTAGCTACACAGGCCGGATGTATGTCCCATAAATGAATATTCTTCCAAGTATACCAAAGTGTGTTTTTCGTAAACATTCCTTCGAATATACCACATGTTATGGGCCCTGTATGTCAAAGCTAGAAACACTTAAGAAGATTTGAAGCTTTTTAGATGAGCAATAAATCATTGTGCTGCTGGTACTGAACGCCTCGTTCCTGTTGTGGGAGCAGCAGCGGAAAAAGCTCTATATATGCTGCACTCTGGTGCTTTGTGTAAAGACATTCGAGCAGAAATTTAGTTGATGCTACACTACAACTTCTTAACCTAATTTTTTCCTGTATTGTACAGCCTGGTGAGCTAAGGGACAACTTGCAGTGCTGCACAGTACAGTCACAGAGTGAGGGCGTGGTCGTGTTGAAAGTGCGTGTCTCGTTGAAAGTATATGATTAGCAGTTATGCAGGCACATGGTGTACAGTATCATAAAATTGTTTGGGATGTATTAACTAGTGTAGGGCCTGTATGCCATTAGTAATGAACTTTAGGATAATTTATAAGAATGGAGCCTGTTAGGAAGTTTGGGAGTAGTGTTGCGTTGTCTTGCTGGACCACTAATGTTGCGGTAAAAGCAGCGGAAGGGGCTTGATGTACCCCACTCACTTTTGTAATACTGTAGGACTGTTGGTAGTTCATGGTGGTTCATCTGACTGGTATTGGTTACCGACTGCCCAGTCGACTGTTTTATCATTCCGGATGTTTTCTCAGGAGAGTGACACAACCAGATGGAACTGGTCTGGTATCTGTCTCGTTATCAGGTACACGAATGTTTCACAGTGATTCTCGGGATCCGAGTGGCCAAAGTTGATGTGGGGCAACCGATTGGCAAGTCTCTGAGTGTCACGTCTCTTGTATGAATGCCTGCACTGGGTCTCTGCGTTTGAGTGCTTACACTGACTCTTTTCTTCAAGGGTAGGCTGCCAGACAAAATTATTGATCAGTTGGAGCAATACTACGAGATGCCAACAGAAGTGATAGCCACGATCTTTTTGTCTGAATCAGAAGGCCAGTGTGGGGTGTCTTCTGTCGTTAGACGACACACCTGGGCATCAGCTTCACCCTCCCGGGCGAGATTCACTGGGCAGGTATCGCGACCCCCGCTTCTCAGACACTTCACACATGTTTCAACGCTCCGTCTTTGGAGCAGTCAGGGAAATTATAAAGCCCACTTAGGGCACCTGGCACACGTTGACTTGTTGTGGAAGTGACTGCGCAGACGAGTTCAGGCCCAAATGAGTCATCCATCCTGCGTGGACATCAGTGCCGACACTGAATTTTGTGGGGAAGTAAGACACGAGAACTGGGTGGTCTGTAGTGCTATAAGGGGGCGATCAAGAAGTTTCCGTTCGAAGGCCACACAGTCCAGGAACGGTGTGCCACTCAGTGTGTGTAGTCCCCCCACCGACTCTCCAGGTTGGATATCCCCGTCTGGTGGAACACTTTGTCCTCAGCTGTCTGCTGCACGCTCTCGTCCCACGGGAATCGTCGGCCTTTTTAAGGGACCGAAGCTGTGACAGTCGCGTGGGGAGGCGTTGGGGCTGCAGGGCGGCTGCTCGGCTGCCTCCCACTCGCGTGGGCGTGGCTCCCGCGACGCGGCCCCGTGCGTCGCCTGAAGCGGCAGCCCCCCCCCCTCCCCCTGCACGACAGTGGTCTCTGGCACACGGGCTGCCCCGCACTCGTCCTTCAGTCTCCCGTCGACGTCTGCCGGTGTTTGTCCCTCGGCTGCCGGGAATAAAATAACAGCCCGTTTGGCACGTTTAGACGTACTTGCTAATGTCGGCGTCACAGTTGGCTTTTGTGCGCTTGCCGAACGCACGAAGAAAAGACACGAATGTAAGTTTCACACATTTCACGCTTTACAAGCTATTTCTGGAAATTTACATTTTCAGTTGCATCTTTCCCTAAATCTCAGGAACCACTTGGACTCGGCTATTCAGATTTTCAGATAGTTGCAACATACATATACCGAGTCTGCAGAACTAACATAGAAACAGTTAAAATTAATTTGGACAGAGTCGGAAATATTACGCGACATTCAACCGTATAGTCAGAATATTTTACTTCCCGAACTAGTGACTGAAATGCAGTCACTTGTGTCCAGTACACCAAGGACGTAACTTGGAATGCCGTGTAAAAGTTGCATGTTCGTTGCTGCAGTGACTTCAGAAATACAGGGAAACCTCAAGAACAAAGTCTCACACTGACAACAGAGGGCACTACAAGCCCACTGAAGGCCTCTCCAGGAGGGAGGATCCGTCTGATGACGTGACGGAGGCAACATGTGGGACACTACGGAAAAGATAGAGGATCCAGTTTCGGCGTGACAGGCAACTCAGATTTCGAAGTGTTGAACTCAAATAAGACAGAAGCGGTACACATTTCTGCGAAATTTCTAAAATCATCGGCCAACTTGCCTACAAAAGACACAAGAAGCTTCGAGTTAGCAGACAAAACCAAACATCAGCAAGAAAAGTCATGTTCACGGTGTTTTGGAATGATTTGTGATTATCTCGAAGAGCAGCGTACAATGAACAGCCAATACTACCCGGATTCGCTTTTAAACGAGGTGAAGCCAGCCATGGGAGTCAGATGTCGTGGATCTAAGAGGAGAGGTGTGATTCTCCATCATGACAACGCGCGTCCTCCTATTGCTCAACTAACCCGTGAAACCATCGACAAAATGGCGTGGAAAGCACTGCTTCATCCCCCTAACAGCCCTGATTCAGCTCCTAGTGATTTCTATTTGTTTGGTGCACTGAAGGAGACATGACGTGGCAAGCGGTTCCAGGACAACGAGGACGTGAAAAAGTTTTGTGCGAAATTGGTTCAAACATCAAGATAAAGAGTTATCTGCAGCTGGAATAAAAACGCTTGTAGCCTATTGGAACAAGTGCATAAATGTTCAAGCGGACTGTGTTGGAAAGTAGAAAAAGTATTGTTTTGTAGAAATGAACGCTTTTTGTCCAGACATTTAGCTATTGCATCACCCTCTTACTATTAGACATTCGAAAGAAAAATTCGTCTGTAGAATCTCGAATATAGGAAGGACGGACAACTACGAGAAGTAAAGTAAACACCGCTTAGCACCTCATGACTGAAAAGAATAACGTACCAAAGAACAGAAAAGAAATTTCAGGATTTGTTCGATGACAATCAGTTGGCTTTAGGAAAGGTAAAGGCGCCAGAGAGGCAGTTCTGACGTTGCGCTCGATAACGGAAGTCAGACTTACAAACAACTGAGACACGCTTATAGTATCTGTCGACATAGAAAAATGAATCTGCAGTCTAAAATGGTACAAATTTTTGGAAATTCTCAGGAAAACAGGTCTAATCTTAAGAGTGGGGGGGGGGGGGGGGGGGGCAAACGGGTGATATGGTATAAAGTCAAGAATCAAAGGTGAAAAAATAAAAATGAAAAGCCAAGAACGAAGCGCTCGGAATACAAAGAGTACAAGACGGGGATACGGACTTTCGCTCCTAATATTGAATCAATACAGCGGAGAAACAATGACTGAAATCAAAGAAAAGTCTAGGAGTGGGATTTAAATTCAAGGTGGAACGATATCGATGATAAGGTTCGCTGATGACATTGCTATCGCGAGTGAAGATGAGATACAATCGCAGGACCTGTTGAACAAAATAAGCAGCCTATTCAATCCAGAATCTGGACTGAGAGTAAAGCAAAGACAGAGGGGACAGGTGAAGGGTATAGAAATGACATTAGGGGGAAAGTTGGGATCAAAATTGGGGACCTCGAAGTTGACGGTATGAAGTAATTCTGCTATCTTGGAACCAAAAGTAACACACGAAGGAAGGAAAAAAAGGCGAATATGAATACAGTCTAGTGCGGACGAGAAAGGGGAATTCTTGATCGAAAGCAGTCTTGCAGTGCCAATCACCAGCCTTAATTTGAGAAAGGATTTTTCGAGGATGTACGTCAGCATTGCGTGCGAGCGTGATACGCACTGTGGGGCAGCCGGAACAGGGGGGAGGCGAGACCTGCCGTGGGCGGCAGTCAGCAGTCAGCAGTCAGGCTCGGGGAAGACCCGGCACCGCCCACGCTCTTGCCTCTCAAACATCACGAGAGGGAAAGTTAGAGCGCTCAGTATTCGAACACAGAGAAGTGCATATTTTCACAAAAATATTACTCCACTGCGCTACAGTAGTGGATTTATGAATTTTCAACACATCGAACTCAAATAAAAAAAAAAAAAAACGCCTATCGTGCAGTGAAACGTCTTAAAATCCGCCCGCTTGAATTTTTTGTGAGAAAGTTCTCTCTGGAGGGGTGGTCTTGTTAACGGGTGGTAAAGATAAAATGCGAAGCTGAACTCAATTGTTTAAACAATATTATGAAAACAGCTGCTCCACTGAAAACCAAGCCCTTACACTGTATTAATAACCGTAATAACGATAATGCAGTGCAGTGCAGAATCCGCGAGACCCTCGCCTAATCGTTATGCTCAACTGCAAAGCTTTGCTGTCCGGTTCACAGCATAACGCGCTAGGAGACACAACGCCACCAACATTGTCCATAACGCGTGTACCTCGTTGGCAAAACAGCTGCCTCCGAGCGTTTTACTGCGACATGAGGTAGGTCCCGCCGACAGATCTTAAAAACTGTACTGTGTTTTTTTCCCAAAACAATTTCGGCTATTCACAACCGACACGTTGTCTCCTCCACCCCTTTTATCGTAGCTTTGGTGAACGAAGCCAGCAGTAAGAATTGCGACGTTGCAGTTTTCAGCTCATTACTCAGGAGTATGGAAACGTGTTTACACGAAACGTTGCTCACGCGACACACACGACAGGAGGCAAATCCGCTGAATAGGTTAGGAGTCCACTTCACGCAGCAGGCGGCTACACGGGTAGCAGGGGCTGTGAGGCGTGGACTGGGCGATTTTCGTAGGTTAGAGGGTATCGGGGAAACACAAGAAGGGCTTCAGTTATAAAAGGGTGCAGGCCGAACACAGGAAGAACTTAGATACAGGAACCATCGGAATAACAGATGCAAACTGTCGTAGCTGTGTTGGGAAAGTACCAAAGCTACAAGAGCTAATAGAAAGCACTGATGCTCAAGAAAGCTGGCTAAAGCCGGAGATAAGTTCAGACGAAATGATTGCGAAGAACCTAACATCGTTTGTGATATTATTGGATTTCAGACATTTTGCATATGAGAAAAGGACAGCCATCGAGCTGTAGTTTGTAATGATACTAAGCATGACAACGCGAGGGTAAAGAAACGAAATCTGTTAATAACGTGCGCCTATACCAAGACGCGCGGCCAGCGTTTAAAAGGTACTTTTAAACACTATGACTCGCTGGGCGTAGATATTTAAAATCATTGCCGCAGCGCTTGATAGCAAGAAGCTGCGAAACAGAAGAAAGAACAATTTATCAATTGTTAGGAAAATTCTAGAGTCTTTATAGTTACTTGTACTTCTGGTCGCCGATATGTTAACATGTACTTCATTGCCTTTGATGTTTAGTCGCCGACTTGTTAAGACGTGTTGTGTAGCACCGCTACAAGTTATATTTCATTTAGTGTGAAAAACCACGTGATCACCAGGAAGACCTTGTGACGATAAAAAATACTTACGCGCACGCCAAGACATTTAATTTTTACAAAATATCACACATACAAAAGCAGCGATTGTTGGACTGCTCCATGTAGGAGAAAAACATAAAAATGTAAGTATTGTATTCATTGTAAATTTGTTAATGTTTATAGTTTAACGCCTTTGTTCTTTGAGAATATATTGATGCTTCACTGTACAGAAAATCTATGCTTATTCTTTTCTTTAAATTAACCACAAATAATGTTTATGTTTAAATGAACTTTGTTACAGGTTCGCTCTTTATCGCGGTGTCTCGATTGTATTTGGGAGACCATTAATGTGTTCAATTTCCGATCTGAAAACTTTTTTTTACAAAATTTCACTGTTTTGCATTCATTTCCAATTTTTTCTTTAATATCAAAATAGGTCCCTTAGGTAATATCATTGAAGAGTCTGATTGCGTGAAAGCAATCCGGGTTAAGAGGTCATTTGAGAAACTATTTTGGCGCAGTCAATCTGTACGTCTCCTGAACACAATCGAGAACCGACGCATCGGCGATCATTCATTAATTTTTCTCTCTTTCCAAGTCGTACCAAAAAACGGCCAAGGAGAAATGCCGTGAGTACGCAATCTAGTGTTAAAGGTTGCATTCTTTATCGTGTCGGCAAACATTGCCATAAATTATCGTCATCAATGTTATATTTGGTTAAATGTAAAAATCAAAACCTTTTAACAGGGCCCGAACAGGGACATGACTAAAAAAACTAATTAGTTCTTTTTATTTTCATGCTACCATCTGGAGAAAATTGGAAGCCAAAACCAGTGATAAGAAAAACGACGCATATGCAGAAAATCGCAGTAAGAATCCACAACAGCAATAAATAGCAGCGCGCAAGACAACTAATGTGAGTACGATTTTTCATTACGTTTGCAGCTTTGCGTGCCGAGCATTCAGTCGGTTCGTGACATTCACTCTCTACGCTTTTTCCTTTTCCTCAAGCAATTTAATTTCCAAATTTCTGTTTCCTTTTGCTATTAGATCCGCCTCTATCACAACATTTCGCTTACAATAGTTAGAAATAGTTAGCAAGAATTTCCATTGTTGTGCATTTTAGTAAATCACAATGGCCGCTGTCGGCGCCACAGACCGCGTCGCAGTCACGTGAATGCTCGCTGTCAGATATGCTAAAATTGTTTGCTGATATGAAAACCAGTTTTGAAGCAAACATGGCACAGTTAACAAACCAAAGTGACAATCTTGGAACACAAATCGGTCAGTTAGCAAATCAAACCGACAGCAGGTTCAACAGTTTAGAATCAAGGATAGAGGACATCCAAGCACAAATCAAAAATTCGAATGACACCATGGAGGAAAAAAATTAAAGCCATTACCACTGCTTACGCAAGCGAGCTAAACGCAAGCGTACACGCAAAAATTGATAGTGTTTATCGATGGTGGAGTCCGCCGTTACCAATATTGGTAGCAAGTTCATAGATATGCAGGCCCAAATAGATGTGTGTAAATCAACTGCGAGTGACTCTTTGAAACATTACAGTGATGTTTCAAACAGAGTAAGCCAACTGACAGAGGGTGTCAACCACGTTGGCGAGCGAGTTGAAGACCTTGCTCAGCAAATATCCGATGTCAATATTGACAAAAAGATCGCAGATGTTAACAGCGGTATAAGCAATACACTTAATAGGGAATTTGAAGAGTGGATGCAATCCAAAGAACAGTACATTGTCAGCAAGGTACACGCTGAACTAAAGGGTACGGTTAAATCTGCTACAGCAGAAATCTTAACCGCTCCCTGTACTTCTGGTGACACTTTAACCAGTGAATTAGGTGAAATCAGACGAGCATTTAGCCACGATCGTCCGGAATGGAAACGTCAGCTAAGCAATGATATAGATCAACTGAAACGACAAGTTACGGAATTGCA
>NW_026046808.1:0-20309 GCF_023864275.1 Schistocerca cancellata | reverse complement strand
GCAAATCACTGGCCCCATTGCGCAAGTGTCGACACCCGATAACGGCGACTCGCTTATCAGCTTTTCACAGGTCTGGAGTGTTGACTGCCAGGTGCCCAGTCACGTTTCCAGATGAGTGCCGGCCTATCAGCTTGAGATCAAGGTCTCTGCGACCTGCAAAGAATGCGCCTCTCTTTACGTATAAATAATGTAGAACGTTTTCACACCAAGTTCGAAATCTTAAGTATTTACCAATTTATTGTCGCATGTCATCCCACCCACGTATCGCAGCCCTAGAGCACCTCTCGTTTCTAGGAATGTGAAATGTCGGAAGGCTTCCACTGACCTTTCCCACGTTGGAGGTGCGAGACTGAACACGTGCCGGCCGGACTGGCCGAGCGGTTCTAGGCGCTACAGTCTGGAACTCCGCGACCGCTACGGTCGTAGGTTCGAATCCTGCCTCGGGCATGGAGGTGTGTGATGTGCTTAGGTTAGTTAGGTTTAAGTAGTTCTAAGTTCTAGGGGACTGATGACCTCAGAAGTTAAGTCCCATGGTACTCACAGCCATTTGAACCATTTTCTCTAATAACTTTAAATTCGCCCCTCGAAGTGATCGAGAGGCAAAATTCGGAATGAAAAGTGCTTGAAAGTGCTATGGTTTCCCGCGTCTATCCGCTATGTAGGTCACAGCATACACCTACATCCACACTGATACTCCGCAATCCAACGTACGGTGCGTGGCGGAGGGTACTATGTACCACTACTTGTCGTTTCCTTCCCAGTTCCACTCGCACAGAGAGCGAGGGAAACACGACTGCCTGTATGCCTCCGTGTGAGCCCTGACTTCTCGTAATTTATCTTTGTTGCCCTTACGTGCAGTGGGTACTGGTGGCTCTAGAATCGATAGGCAGGCAGCTTCAAATACCGGTCCTCCAAATAGTATTTCTCGAAAATGACGTCGCTTTCCCTCCTGGGATTCCCATTTGTGTCCCCGGAGCATCTCCGTAACACGTGTAGTTCGAGCCCAGCGGTGACAAACCTAGCAGCCCGCCTCTGAATTGCTTCCATGTCTTCTTTCAGTCCGACCTGGTAGGGATCCCAAAGCCTCCAGCAGTACACAAGTGTACGTCGCACCAGCGTCCTGTTTGCGACATTGACTGTGGGTACTCAAGTCTTCACGTCTCAAAATCCAGTCGCGAAAACCCAGACAGAGGGTTTTTGTCTTCCTTCCTGACGTCTTCACAGTAACTGCACAGGCCGCGAGTCTGGGTTTCGATGCTTTCGACGCGGTACGCCGAATGAAACAGACGTGCGAGGCAGGACACATTTGTATATCTCATGCAAGAACTGTCAAATATAAACGTACCTCAGCGGGCCGTACATTTATTACAAATTAGACCATTTCGAGAAATTTCGCGTAAGTAAACAGGGTGGTCCAATGATAGTGACCGCGCCAAATATCTCACGAAATACGCATCAAACGAAAAAACTACAAAGAAGGAAACTCGCCTAGCTTGAAGGCGGAAACCAGTTGGTGCTATGGTTGGCCCGCTAGATGGCGCTGCCATAGGTCAAACGGATATCAACTGTGCTTTTTAAAATAGGAACCCCCTTTTTTATTACATCTTCGTGTAGTACGTAAAGAAATATGAATGTTTTGGTTGGACCACTGTTTTCGCTCTGTGATAGGTGGCGCTCTAATAGTCACAAACGTATAAGTACGTGGTATCACGTAACATTCCGCCAGTGCGGACGGTATTTGCTTCGTCATACATTACACTTGTTAAAATGAACCGTTTACCAATTGCGGAAAAGGGTAATACGGTGTTGATGTATGGCTGTTGTGAGCAAAATGCCCAACAGGCGTGTGCTATGTATGCTGCTCGGTATCCTGGACGACATCATCCAAGTATCCGGACCATTTCACCGGATAGTTACGTTATTGAAGGAAAGAGGGAGTGTTCAGCCACATGTGAAACGTCAACCATCACCTGGAACAAATGATGATGCCCAAGTAGGTGTTTTAGCTGCTGTCGCGGCTAATCCGCGCATCAGTAGCAGACAAATAGCGCGAGAAACGGGAATCTCAAAAACGTCGGCGTTGAGAATGCTACATCAACATCGATTGCACCCGTACCATATTTCTATGCACCAGGAATGGCATGGCGACGACTTTGAACGTGGTCTACAGTTCTGCCACCGGGCACAAGAGGAATTACGGGACGATGACAGATTTTTTGCACGCGTTCTATTTAGCGACGAAGCGTCGTTCACCAACAGCGGTAACGTAAACCGGCATAATATGCACTATTGGGCAACGGAAAATCCACGATGGCTGCGACAAGTGGAACATCAGTGACCTTGGCGGGTTAATGTATGGTGCGGCATTATGGGAGGAAGGATAATTGGACCCCATTTTATCGATGGCAATCTAAATGGTGCAGTGTATGCTGATTTCCTATGAAATGTTCTACCGATGTTACTACAAGATGTTTCACTGTGTGACAGAATGGCGATGTACTGCCAACTTGATGTATGTCCGGCACATAGCTCGCGTGCGGTTCAAGCGGTACCGAATAGCATATTTCATGACAGGTGGATTGATCGTCGAAGCACCATACCATGGCTCGCACGTTCACCGGATCTGACGTCCCCGGATTTCATTTTGTGGGGGAAGTTGAAGGATATTTGCTATCGTGATCCACCGAAAACGTCTGACAACATGCGTCAGGGCATTGTCAATGCATGTGCGAACATTACGGAAGGATAACTACTCGCTGTTGAGAGGAATGTCGTTACACGTATTGCCAAATGCATTGAGGTTGACGGACATCATTTTGAGAATCTATTGCATTAATGTGGTATTTAAAAGTAATCAAGCTGTAACATCATGCGTTCTCAGAAATGATCACAAAGGTACATGTATCACATAGGAACAACCGAAATAAAATGTTCAAACGTACTTACGTCCGGTATTTTAATTTAAAAAGCCTACCTGTTACGAACTGTTCGTCTAAAATTGTGAGCCATATGTTTGTGACTATTACAGCGCCACCTATCACAAAGCGAAAAAAGTGGTCCAACTGAAACATTCATATTTGTTTACGTACTACACGAATATGTAATAAAAATGGGGGTTCCTATACGCAGTTGATATCCGTTTGGCCTATGCCAGCGCCATCTAGCGGGCCAACCATAGCGCCTTCTGGTTTCCTCCTTCAAGCTAGACAAGTCTCATTCTTTGTAGTTTTTTCGTTTGATGCTTACTGCGTAAGGTATTTGGCCCGGTCACTGTATCAGTGGACCACCCTGTATATATATATATAGCAGTCCCAGTGAGTGCGTACCGCGTGCAACGGGGAAGGGCGTTCGGCGAGTGGGAAGTGCGAGCGGCCCAGCTGGGAGCTGGCGGGTGGCGGCTGTGTGCCAGCAGGGTCCCCCCCGTGGGCCAGGAGAGCAGGGGGCAGCCCCCCCCCCCCCCACCGTGTCACTCAGGGGGGATGCTAAGTTCACCCAACCTGGATATGATGTGACGTCATTATGACGTATATACGCTTTAGTCGATTAACACACCTATCGACTTTTACGAACGTTCCAGATTCTAAACTGTCGTCAGCTAGTGGTTTGTTTTGACACGTGCGATTCTGAAAACAGCTCAGTGTGGCAGCGTATATGTGTTCCGCCAAAATAAAATTAAAAGAGCTGGATATTAATAGAAATATCCCCTGACCGTGGCCTTGAAAACACCACGGACAACACGTTTCGTAAAAAGATGAAGTCTTCTTATGTCCCGACCAGATTAGATTGTGTGATTGTTGTATTGAATGCTTACGCCGAAAATAATATTTATTTATCATCAACATTTTAGTATGGTTTCATACAATTGGTCTTGTCAGTACATATTAGATTGTAGCAGCATACTCTTGCTGACTTTTTTTTCTTAGTTTATATAGCTGAAATAGAACGCGTGCAAGTTTGTTAGCTAAGTAATTTACATGTCCTTCCCAACAGAGTCTTTTATCAACAATAATTCCAAGTAATTTTACACTCGGACCGCAGAGACGGGTACCTTAGTGTCCAGTAATCACTGGTGTGTAGAATGATCGAATTTCGAACTTAAAAAGAAAAATATGAGGCATTGTTGAAGAAAAATCGTCGACCGGAGACGAAATACGAGGGGAAGTGGATTTCTCAATGTAATCTTAACCAAAGGTTAGTGTCTAGTACTGATTGACGTATGAAATGATTGAATGCAGTGTCAAAGCATTCCATGGTGGTATGATAAACCAGACGTACTGTATACTATGTCATGTATACAACCACAATAGTTTTAGCATGTACCTGGCCATGTCAATGTGCTTTATGTCAGCAGTACAATTTCCTAAGACAAGATTATGCAAAATACGAATTGCATCACAACATGAGCGGATAGCCACAATAATTAGAGACGAAGAAATGAAAAACATCGCACAGGACACAAACACAGTACAATACACGAATTAAACGTAAGGAACGCAAAACACATTTAAACGAATGGCGCAGAGCACAGCGCTACCCTGTCACAACCTCTCGAAAGTTCACAAAAGTCGATATACGGTTTCTATCGTTTTCGATGTAGCGTGTGTTAAGTCATAATGACGTCACATCGTATCCAAGTCCGGTGAACTTGGCACCCTCCGTCGCTCAGCTGCACCCTGTGTGCCAGGCTGCCCAGGCGGCAAAGTGAGCGCAGCGACCAACTATACGGCGAGTGCCATTTGGAAACACTCGAGTGAAGGTCACGGCAACACTGAAAAAGGGTAAAATTCTCCAAAAAATGTATCCAGCTACAGGAAGTACAGCTACCACTTTGGCACGCCACGTACAATCTGTAGACACTGCTGGATATGGAGAAACAGACAGCTCAAGCACCAAGTCACGCGCCGGCCGCGGCGGTCTAGCGGTTCTAGGCGCTCAGTCCGGAACCGCGCGACTGCTACGGTCGCAGGTTCGAATCCTGCCTCGGGCATGGATGTGTGTGATGTCCTTAGGTTAGTTAGGTTTAAGTAGTTCTAAGTTCTAGGGGACTGATGACCACAGATGTCAAGTCCCATATTGCTCAGAGCCGCCACGAAGTCACGCTTCCGCGTCCTCCAGCTCAGCTACACTACGGGGAACTAAAGAACTGGTAATTCGATTACATTTTTCGGTAAGGAACGAACAGCAGTATACGATGAACGTAAATCAAAAGATATTGACTACCTTATTGCTGAACTGACTGCCATTAATTTTGCGAAAGATGTCGGCTTGTAACGCTTAAAAGAATTAAAGACGCCATGCTATCAGTTTGCAGTATGCCATTCGTTTTTGTTTTGCATTACACCTTACAGTCGTCAGTTACATAAATAGCTTAGAATAAAACCAAATTTTTATTTAAATAAATAACCAGAGTATTTCATATACTGGGCTTCGTTAATCATAAGTGATAATTGCGTAAACTACTTTCCATCACAATTCTTAAGCAACCTCCGACCCCGACTTTGATTCCGATGAAACCACCTGCGCCATTTATCGGCAGTGACCTGCCGGCTGCTGGTTACAGAAGCGGCAAACGGCCAGTGGCTGTGAGGTGCGGTCGCTTCTCAGGGAGCGGTCCCCGGTTTGAATCCCACTGTGGCCACTTGTTACCTCGTTATTCTTTTTCCCCGTTTCTTCGAATTACACGTAGGAGGCATATTAACTTCAAAGAGCTAGCTGGTACTGATACTTCAACGACTTAATTCACGACGTTAAAAATTTTTGTTTTTCGTTTGATTTTGATTTGTTTAAAATCGCGCCTCACACTCATTCAACGTCATTTGCTAGACAAAAAAAATTTACAATCAAACACGCCTACACAGCTACAGAGTTTACAGCGCACAGAAGCTTCGGCAAACTTTTCCACGTACTGCTGTCCTTGTGGCGCGAGCAAAGGTCCCTTAAGATAAAATTCCACCTTCCTGGTACTCGACATACTTGATCGATGGCCCGATAAAGTTGGCGTGCACTTGTTCTGATTGCCACAGAGAGCTGATACAAGTCACGTACAAACACTCCAGAGATGTGACGTGTACTAGGTAGATACGTGGGAAATCCTGCGAAGAGCGTCGAATTTTTTGTACTTTAAACGAGCCGAGTGTTGAACACAGGCAACAACGCAACACTTGGTCGAGCTACGGGCCACTCATGACACTGGAATAGAAATACTTCGAGCTTGTATGAGTTACACGATTTTTTCTGTTTATTGTGACCTGCACCAGAGTTGATGAAAAGGAAACGAGAAATGGCAGAAAATGTTTTGGCGAACTCGCAGCAGTTCGATTTGTTGTCGAGCAATTTGTGAATAACTGCAAAGAATCGTATCGTCCAAGTGAAGTTCAGAGAAAACTGTGGGTTCATTCAGTACTGGCCGAACTCGCCTGCCAAGTGTGCCCTGAAGGTGTTTGTTTGCTTTCCGTGACGCAAAATCCTTTTACACAGGTAACGTGCGAAGTTATAGCGTATACAGTCAGGACAGTACATTAAGTCAGGTACACCGACATAAACTGTACATGCATAGTTGGATAACGTAATACGAAAAAGAGATATTTCGCTTGTGAAAACTTTTACTCTAGTGCTGATTGTTTGCTGAAGCAGAAACTGACACTCAAAGGATCTGTGAATAAGAGCAAGCAAAGCCGTCCGGTTCTCTGCTTTTGGATTTCGAAATGTTATTGTTGTTGCATCCTATTTACCAAAGAATGGGAAGTGGGTTTTGCTGCTATCAACAATGTAGAGTGATGTATTTTGGATCGAGAAACACGCAGAAGTCGGACTTAATAAATTTTTTTAATACCGCCAAAGGTGCCGTGGACACAGTTCTCCAGAAGCCAGTAATTATTCCATTTCCAGAAGAACCAGAAGATGGACCTCATTTTTTTTTCCAGATATTCAACACAGCAGGAATCAGTGGCCAGATCACATACAGTTTTCCACGTCCAGGTGTCACTGAGAATTCTGAAAACCTCTGAGTTTGGGATTACTGGAGCTCCGTCTACCCTCACGAGCCTAAATCAGATGCCAACCTAGGAGTGTAAAGGAATCCTTAAGGTTCCTTAGATACAAATGAAATGCTATGTCCGTTGAAGAAACACCACGAAAAGTCAAGGCCCGCTGCTACCTTTGTGGAAGGATGAAGATTAGGGTAACGAGCGTTGCAGGTATTGAATGATGGCGCAAATAAGAAGCACATTCGTTTGAAAGAATCACTTACTGGCGAGAAGCTGGTAGCCAGTTCGTATATGGATAGAAGTTGTTGAAGGTTTTATTCGTACGTGTGCTTATTATGTGAAATTTTACTGAAATCAATCCTATGGATTATTTCACCGTAGATGGGGGTGGCACTTGATATCGTGGTGTGGTGTGGAAATGTGCGTCGAATTCAACTGAATCGATGAACGAGTACGAATTGTGGAGTACTGCAAACGTCTACTTCAATCTGAGACGCGACATTTAGTCTATTTACTATGCCTTTAATTCGTAAATATGTTGTTCGACGTAGTTTTAAGATATTGCTCTGACATATTTGTGCATGTTTAGTTTAGGATGCCAAATACGCACCGCATATACTGACCCTGCCAACGCACAGAATGTTACACTTTTGATTTTGTTATATTTTGCTGATTACTATGTGGCTGTATTCGTTAAGCTGTTTTAATTCGCGGTGCTGCTTCGATTATCTTGTTCACTTCCTGAAACACAAGGAGATGCGCGCGACTGCAAACGAACGGCCACAGCGGAGGCGTAATGAGATACACGGAGTGTACTCGTAGCTGCCGGTACGGAACACTCGTCAGCTGTGTAATAGACTGACGACAGTGAGGATATCTGCCGCGCCGGGACTCGAACCCGGGTCCGCAGCTTTACACCAGCGCCGCCACTTTGGCCGCCCGTGCGCTGCGCACGGCCACACCCGAACTTCCGTATCATACGTCGTCGTTCCTGCGCCACAACCTGTGCTGGTAGACACATTGCGTAAGTTTCCCATACAGGAGGGGAGAGGGACGTTTGAATGCAAAGTCGCTGCCAGGTGTTGGCGTGCGAATGCGATCCTGCAGCGGCTGTGTTTTGGAGAAGAACGGTGCAACGTTCTTTTGGACGTACGTGCGTCTCCGAAGAAACATTCGCTCTTCCTAACTGCACAGGCGTATGTATCTGCAATTGTTGTAATATTTGACGGCACGAAGAGGATGAGAATGATGTAGTCAGAATTTCAGTGTTATTTAAGTATCAAAAGATGTAAATTAGGCTGGCGAGACTGCGAAACTCGTTACGTGATGTACAAGTTGAACTTTTCACGGAGGAACGAAGCGGGACTATAAAAGGGCGGCAGCCGTCCTGCTGAAGGGCGGTGTTAGACTGTGCAGGGCAGCGCTGGTCAGAAACAGTTTCAGCCTCGAGAAGTAATTATTTCAGCAGCAGTTATTTCGCAGGATGTAATTATCGCCCACTTGACCAGGAATATCTCTGGTTAAAGGACGTACACTGTTCAAAATAAACTTTGTTGTATTTTTAATACTTTCTTTACACAGCACAAATAAATAAAACTTTAACTGCAGTTTCAGTGAAAACGGCAGAAATCAAATCAGTAAACGTAAATTAGCAACAAAAGCAGGAACCAGCAAGCGAGCAACAAACGAGATCTAAATGGTTCAAATGGCTCTGAGCACTATGGGTCTCAACATCTTAGGTCATAAGTCCCCTAGAACTTAGAACTACTTGAACCTAACTAACCTAAGGACATCACACACACCCATGCCCGAGGCAGGATTCGAACCTGCGACCGTAGCAGTCGCGAAAAGAGATCTAACAATGTCGTGTAGTAGACTGTATATACCGAAACAATCTACAGCACAACATTCTTTTATCCCTTTACTTGCTACTCTTAGAGATCACTTTGTGTTTAAATAATATTGAACCTAAAAAATAATAAAGGCACATTAAAATATGTCACCTACAACTGACGGAAAACGAGAGGGACTACACATCTTGCAGGTTCCCGTAAGAGTTCCAGCCTGGTGTCTATTCGAACTGAAGACATCACCGGCCGTTTCGCCTTAACTTCGTATATGTGGTGTCTGTTCTTTCGGAAAACGTGTCCTGGCAAGCAGGAGACTTTGGTTCGAATATCTGCCCGGCAAAAATTTTGAACATTCTACATTGATTTAAATCAATGCCCACTCGCAGACAATACTTGCAGTTCATTCGTGAGTTTCTAAATGTAGTTGTCCTATTATTGAAGTAAGATCCAGTTGCTGCTGATGATGATGAGCGTTTGGCGTCATTGGCCGGGAGGCCCCTCGCGGGGCAGGTCCGGCCGCCTTGGCGCAGGTCTTATTACATTCGGCGCCACATTGGGCGACCTGCACGCCGGATGGGGATGAAATGATGATGAACACAACACAACACCCAGTCCCTGAGCGGAGAAAATCTCCGACCCAGCCGGGAATCGAACCCGGGCCCAGAGGACGGCAATCCGTCACGCTGACCACTCAGCTACTGGGGCGGACATCCAGTTGCTAAAAGCCTGTTATTCGAGGCAATTATACAAAGTAAAAAGAAAAAAAGAAAAGTATTACCTTTTGGTCGAAACTCATTATAAATAAATTAATAAACATATATGCACTTCAAGTTAAAGAAGAGATCGTGAAATATATCCAGACGGCGAAATCTTTCAGCTTCAATGCGGATTCCTGCCAAGATGTTGGCGTTGTTGATCAGGCTGTAATTTCCGTGCGCTATCTTACCAAAGGAATCCCACAGGAACGGGCGATCAGTATGTTCCCTGTTCGGAAATCGATAGCAGAAGCTTACCGAGCTCTTGTAACTTACGAATTAGCCCAGTGAGGCTTAAATTTTCCAGATCTAATTAGCGTATCTTTTGATGGTGCTCGAAAGATGACAGCAAGTATACTGGTCTTCAGCGGCACTGAAGGAAGAAGTATCAGAATTAATTCTCGCGCCTTGTTGGGCGCATGTATGTTTTAAATTTAGTGCTGCGAGGCGTGACTCCAAGCCGCGCTGAACCAAAGAGTTTGTTTGGGTGCTTGGAGTCTACCAGTGTATTTATGCACGAATTATTTAAGCGCACATCTGTATGGGTGGACAAAATTTTGGAATTAACAACTGGTCAACAAAAACTGACACGATTACAGAGCATCGGAAAACGGGACTGTCGGCTCTATACAGAGGCTTGGCCACTATTAAGGAGAAAACTCGACACGTCGCGTTGATAAAAAAAGTTTTGACTGTCATATCTTCGAGAATGGAGTTCGAGTTAAAGATTTCGTTGCAAGCGCAGGCATTGATGAATTCATTTTTGAAATCGGAAACCATCCTGACAACCTTTACATTCAACAAAATTTTTGACATACCAACCCCGGTAAGCCAGTATCCCCAAACCGCAACAGTAGACTATCGTAAAGCTTCGGGTCTTATCAAATGTTTGGAGATCAGTTTAAAGAAACCAATTAGATAATTTTGAGGACGTTTCCAGACCTCCAACTCTGTTTGTATCCCAGTTCAAGGATTAATGCAAGCCAAAAATACTGATATCGACAAACGGAGCACGCTGCCATTATGAAGAATGTCTTAAAAAACCGAAAACCACGGTGAGTTATGCTAGAACGAAGTGGCATTACTGTCTGCGGATCCAAATAGATTCTGTTCTGTTTCCGTCTACAGAGTCACTGTTAACGCAGATTTAGTTAAATCAGATGCAAAATTCAATTGCTGCGAACATTTAGTGAAGGATTTCGCGCCCTTGGATCCGGAAAACTTCAATGAAATCAACAAACATGGGATTCCTAATGCTGCATTAAAGTCTCTCGCATCTGCTGCAAATGCCGATCGAGAATTTCTGTGAAAAGAACTATAATATTTCGCCAAAAGTTTTAATGAACCTTCTGAAACTCTTTGGGGTCAACAGGTTCCGCCCATGCAACAAACCGTGAATGGTTCATATTCTCAGAGGAACAAGGCTTGGACCAAACTGCAAAGCACGCCATTTGTTTTTCCCGAAGCGGCTCTGACGCCTGGCGAAGTTGCGTACGACGTGCATGTAAACTTTTGCCACAGTATGACACAGCACAGCGGTACGTTCTGCAACCTGTACGTTGCTTTACTGTGTAATGCTGACAATTTCGTTGACGCAAGTGACTTCTGACACACGATTTTCAGAGCACTGAAGCGCTTTAAGACGAGATTTAGGTCTTTACTGGGGCGAGTGTTGGATTCGTTGATTATTTGAAACACAGAATTAGATCTGATCAAGGATAATGGGAATCGAATCTTTCAGGATCGAGTTGTTGACAGCTTAATTGAAACTTCTGCTCATTTAAAGAAATTATTTTTCATTGGCTAGCTTTTGAGTTGATACAAGTAGTTGGAACTAAATTTACCTAATAACACATATAAACCACTGAAAGTTAATATTTTGCTCATGTTATAGTATCGCACCTACCCTTACCCCAGGCTTGCGGGGAATCACCCGGGTCCTTCCAGCCCAGGATGTGATGACCAACAAGACAAAAAGAAAGATCTAAATGTGGTCTGTAAGTGATTATCCAGCAATACAAAGCTAATATTGTGGTAACTGCAGTGCATTATGCAGTAAACAAGACTACATTATCGTATAACCGTCTGTGCACCACTAAGTAAGATTGCATTGCGATGATTGTGTGGCAATAACAGTACGGTATTTCTTGATCTCACGTTAGCGACGTACAAGTTTTACGTTCCGATACTGAGAAGCTGTTTCAACAGTGGATGCTATGAAATAATACTGATGAACATAACTGAAGCCCTACCGTGGGACGTAACATTTGCTTCACGCAGAAAGGAATGAAATTAAAAAAGTAAAGTTTCTCGAACTTGAAAATAAAACGATGCGTGAAACCACCAAATTTGCCGAGGTGCAAGAGGTGGTTATAAATTTTAATGAATTGCTTTAAATAGCTGATTTCACATTTAAATGAGGGGATTGTCCATGTTGATGCGGCGCGTCGCACTGGAGAGAGAATTTCCAGTTGAGGATGAGATTAGTAATATCGCTGGGTGTGTTGATCTAAACACTGCAGAGCAAGATAGTGGTCATAGCTTCGGTGTCTGGAGAAAATCGAGAACTGTAGTGAACGTAGTGAAGCCTAAAGGATTCTGTCACAGGGAGACAATTTTTAGTGCCTTTAGTGCTGGGATGACAGTATAGCCGTGAGCGACGGGCACAGGAAGATGGGGGCGAGTGTAACCTGGAGGGCGGCGGGAGGCAGCGGCTGCGGGAGGCACTCCCCACTGCGGGCGACGTGCAGTGAAGGCAGAGAAGGGAGGGGAGCGTCATTCGTGTCACGAAATTAACCTGCTTACGATTCCGGGAATCGGAAAAAAAACATATCGCAGAACACTGCTGATAATCTTAAGTCATGTATGGTTAAGGTGGCCTTTCGATAGAATATCTTACAGAAGGAACAACTTTAATAAATCACGGGTATACCAGACTTGATGTTAAGCTTTCTGAAATGTTGCTTTTTGGAATATTCAATTGACAATGTCCCAATTTTTAATTAAGGCTGAAATACACTAAGAATTTACTTTTTCTGTGTAAGTAAATGTGTAAAGTAAAAAAAAGTCACGATTTTATGTAAGGAATGTATTTTTTTGCTGTTCTTGTAGACAAAGTTCCAGAGAAATGTTTATCTATCGAAACTTGTAAAGCAAGTTGAAGGCACTCGCCGTAATTGGTTTTTGGATTACATAAAAGCAGGGCCGCGCGGGATAAGCCGAGCGGTCTCAGGCGCTGCAGTCGTGGACTGTGCGGCTGGTCCAGGCGGAGGTTCGAGTCCTCCCCCGGGGATGTGTGTGTGTGTTTGTCCTTAGGATAATTTAGGTTAAGTAGTGTGTAAGCTTAGGGACTGACGACCTTAGCAGTTAAGTCCCATAAGATTTCACGCACATTTGAACATAAAAGCAGGATCTGTGAGCCCTCTCTCTCTCGTTTGTTTTCGACGGCTGTTTCGAAAATGTAAGTGTCGCTCTGTAGCGTTTGGCAAATAATTACGCTAATTTAATTTCAAAAGCCGTGTTTTAATTAAGACTGTACTTTCCTTTATCATTAATTCCACATATCAAATTATTATGCCACATTTTAGAAATCTGTGTTCAGTCGGCTACTACTTTAGAAAATTTTTTTTTTCAGCGTCCCTGAAATCTATTTTACCAGTCTTTCTTATCAGTATCCGAGCAGTGTAATTACGCAGACTGCCTAATTTTTAGATCGATCACTGCCCTCTAAACAATGCCGTCGGCCTACGTTCTCGTCGGTCTGATGCTGGTTGGCGGAATGTATAATTTCGTTATCCACAAGTAAAAATTTTCTATGCATCATTTTATCATTTTAGAAGCTTGCCACCAGTAAAAGCAATAAATTTAATATTACATTCTTTCTTAAATGGCAGTAATATTAAAATGCGATGCTGAGTACGTTCCAGAGCCTGGGTGAACCTTTTAAAACATGCACGACAAGCTTCAAGGAGCTCTCTAACTGTGACAAGTCATACATACGTCACTAAACACACGTACACAACAGGCTGTCCTTTCTGACTCATCGAAAAAAACTTTGACAGATTCAAGGGTGCGACGTAACAGGTGCAAGCAGCAGATGTAGGAGGAATTAAAGATTGCGAACCAGAGCAGGCGGTTTGACGACGTGCTGAATGGACAAACGGAGGACTGTGGCGACAGACTGCCGCACAGCTGTGCTGGTGTACCACGGGTACTCTGAAGTCTGGTGGCAGGTGGCCGACGTCTGCTGAGAGGGAGTTGGAGACTGGACAGCAGGGCTGGCCAAACACGACACTCGTTTTGTCGATAGTCTGCAGTGGCCACGTGTCTTCTGACCAGTACCGTACGAGTGTAAGCATTAGGAGAGAAACTACGAACTGTGTGAGCTGTACGGCCACAACGACAAACTGACGCTCCGCTAGAAGATTTGACAGTTGCATTGTGGCCGAGCGGTTCCAGGCGCTTCAGTCTGGAACCGCGCGACCGCTGCGGTCGCAGGATCGAATCTTGCCTCGGGCAACGATGTGTGTGATGTCCTTAGGTTAGTTAGGTTTAAGTAGTTCTAAGTTCTAGGGGAGTGATTACGTCAGATGTTAAGTCCCATAGTGCTCTGAGCCATTTGAATCATTTTTGACAATTGCATGGAAGACAGGAGGAAACAATACCAAATGCTCCCGCCACAGAAACTGCTATTTTGTATGAACAAATCCGCAGTTAAAAATAGTCGTAGGATATGTCTGGAGATATAAGTATTTATGTAACCGTGAGACGAAAACTTCGTCATCCTTCTTAACGGAAGATTTCGTTAGCCCAAAGAATAAATTGTGTTCTCGACGTTTATTTCAAACAAGACTGTTTTAGGCGCGACACTTATGACATTTGAAGGTGGCTTAGAAAATGATAATGCTATTCGGCGTCAAATAAAGTTTTTTCGGAGAGCACGGCCTACACAGCAATGAGGAGTGTCTCCTTACTGGTTTGACGGGAATCATTCTGGTCGACACGCCGCCAGCTTCATGAAGTGACCTAAATCGCTTCCAGAAGTTCGCTGTCCAGAGTGTGACATCCACGAAGAACATGAAGGCCACTCATGACGTCAGACTGCCACCCCGTGACGTGAGTGTACTGTCCTCTGGATGACAAGGCCTTCACATTTAGTGCTGACGCCACCTTCTGAGAGCTGCAGAAACCAAACTACTGTGTGCAGGGGCTTACTGGCCTTACCGTGTCACTGGCCGGAGTATTTTCCATGTTTTGCAGCATTGACATGATTTTCACTATTTTTTGTGCTTCAAATGGTATCCCATGTCAACACTCAGTTCTAAAGTACGATGCAAACAATTAGTCGGTCATGTTTTGGAGTTTATGGAGTGATGCTAGTTGCAGAATTTTAATGATGAACGTTATCGGAGAAAACTGGATGGAACGCCTTTTTGTTGGAGCTGAACACAGTGCATGTGGTTCAGTCCGAGGTGGTTCTCAATCCCTGTACGCACACTACGTGCCCACCTAGGCTGCGCCCCTCTGCCCCTGTGGCTGTGTCCAGACAGGCATCCAGCAGCTCGCCGTGGCGAAGACTCTCTGCCGCTCTGGAGTCGAGGGAATGTTTACACGAAATGAGAATAAATGAATCGACGCTGCTATTGTGACGTGGCTGCGTCAACAGCACCCTCGCTACTGCACCGTTTCGCCGTAAGGTATGACACGCCTAACTGATTACCCAACTGTGTTTCAGTTTAATCTTGTATCTCGAGTACTAAACGATAACATGTCAGGCCCTAGATGAAAGTGTTAATCGCTATGGATCTTCATACTGATCGATTTTATATCTTGTTTACTTGTTCACGTGCAGCAGAAATATGGCAGATATCTTAACACAAAACACACTGCAGGACGATGACGTGAACTCAGGGTGTGGCCACTTCCGAAGCGATCTTGCGGAGGTAGTCTTCTGGGACACGAAGATACTACGTAGAGAACACGACCCAACACCCATCTTGCGAGAGGCACTAGAACAGTAGAGGTGGTCCAGTGGTGTGCAAGAAAACAGTGCGAGCCTTTAAACTGCAAATGTCGCACCGCTTACCGCTTTTACTGTCAGCAGAGATAAGACACTGGCGCCCTCCGAACAAAGAACGAATAATTGAAAAAGCGTCATGCCGATATCTGTGTCGGCAAATAGTTCCACATTAGTTCTGCATTTGGATCTCTGAGAGGGGCTGCTCTGAGGGTGTGCTAACAATGAAAAACAGAGTGTGCGGTTCCCCACGACGTGATGTCCTATGTCGGCAGTTTATGCCGCTGAAGTGCTTCTGGGTTTCAGCATCTGTGTGACACAGTAATGAATTAAGGTGCATTGCTGTACTGGAAGAACAGAAGAAAATGTCCCATTGAACTTCTGAGAAGTGCGGCAGAAACAGCAGGATTAATTTTCCACGGTTCACCGTTGCCTCATCAAACACCAGATGTTTCCATAGCTTACGTTTCGCCGAAACATGGTACCCAACTGCTGATGCTTGTCGCTGCACAGGAGAACTGGGGCGTGCGTAAGAGTGTGGCGCTGTGTAACCCGGCCAGAGACAAAGTGGGCGTGTCCACCTGGGAGAACACGCCGAGTTAATGAAGTGCTGGCGGCCTCAGAAGAAGTGGGTGTATTCTACTCACTGTACAGTTCCCCGAGGGCAGTAACGTTTAGGTTAAGACTGTGCGTCGGTGCTGTCACTGCTCTGCAAGCTGAGCAACGTCTGGGCACTTCATGATGTTTAACGAGGAAAGTGAATAAAGGAGCAGTGTTCTACTGGAAAACACGTACCCGACTCACACGACTATAGTTGGTAGTGACTTAAATTTATCCTCGATATGTTGACGAAAGTACATGTTTAAATCCGGAGGTAAACACAGAGCATCTGCCGATATTGTGCTAAACGCGTTCTCTTACAATTATTTCGAACAATTAGTTCATACGCCAACTCTAATGGTAAACAGTTGTACAGACAAAGTTGGCCTCTTAGCAACAAATAATTACATTAATGAGCGTCAAAACCGATACACGGATTAGGTAACAGAAGGTTGTCGTAGCTCCGAAATCCCCCAAAATAAACGGAAAACTTATCTATTCAAAGCAGCAGATAAAAATTTCCTTGACGCCTTTCTCAGAGACAATCTCCACCCTTCCAAATTAATACTGCAAATGTACACCACATTTGACTTGATTCAAATAAATAGTGTCGACAGAAATTGAGAAATTTATAGCAAATAAATTAACAAGAGGCGGAACTGGGATCGCAAAACAGTTCAGAAGACTGTCGCAGAAACAACGAAAAAAGCAGACCAAATTTAAACGAACGCAAAATTGCCAAGATTGGCGATATTTTGCACAAGCTCGAAATTTAGCACGGACTCCAGTGTGAGATGTAAAGGCCGTAAATTCAACTAAATACGGAGGAATTACAATTACGAACAACTTAAATTGGAAAGAACACACATAAAACGCTGCGGGGAAGGCAAACCAAAGAGTGTGTTTTATTGGCAGAAAACTTGGAAGATGCAACAGATCTACTAAAGAGACTGCCCACACTACGGTTGTGCGTCCTCTTTTGGAGTACTGCTGCACAGTGTGGGACCGTTACCAGGTAGGATTAACGGAGGACGTAGAGAAATTTCAAAGAAGAGAAGCACGTTTTGTACTGCCGAAAAACAGGGCAAAGAGTGTCGTGCAAGTGACACAGGATTTGGAGTGGACGTCATTAAAACAAAGTGTGTTTCTCGTTGCGGCGAGACCTTCTCACGAAATTTCATTCGCCAATTTTCTACGCCGAATACGAAAATATTCTGTTGACGCCGACCTACTTAGGGAGAAACGATCATCACAATAAAATAAGGGAAATCAGAGATCGCACGGAGAGATATAAGTGATAGTTTTTTTGGCACTCTGTTCGAGAGTCGAGTAATAGAGGATTAGTGTGAATGTGGTTCTATGAACCCTCTGCCAGGCACTTTCCAGGTGAATTATCTAGCACGTTTTATTGCTCCGTTACGAAACGGGTGCGGGTATCTTGGGCTGCAGTTTGACACAACGTGACATAGCAGTGTGCCCCTGTGTGTGATGGCCAGGTGAGGTGAGGTGAGGTACGTCAGCGGTAGTGGAGCTGTATAAGGCAGTGTGCGTGATGCACGTGGTCTTGCTGGTACGTAAAGTAATTACAGAGTTGCAGAGGCAATAGGAGACTGGGTTGGGTTCCTCCTCAACATTTCAGTTTATCCTAAACATGAACGACAAAATGGATAACGTTCAGTATGCTGCTGATAACGAAGTCGGGCTCCTCATGGAGGGATGGAGCTGTGTAACACTCGTGGTGAGTAACGACACTCTGCCTCCACCCTGAGGTCCAACACCTGTCGCGCTGTACACGAGGTGGCAGACCGTGTTGGACGACCCCCGGACACTGCTGTGGCAGCTCAGCACGGTTACCCTGTCCAGCAGACGCAAAGTTTCTGCGCGAGCGCCCCAGGAAGCAGTGCTGCAGTGACGAGTGAGGCCATGTCCTTTTCAAAGAAATCCCGCCCTTACGACGGGTCGGCTGCAGAACGGGGAACGCGTTCCCTACAGCCACGAGTCTGCCATAACCACCTACTCGGCACACACTGTTTATTTTACAATTCAGTTCGCCACCATACCATAACTGAAGCTGTTCCAGTGCGCCACTGTAAAAGAAAAGGAGGAGAGGAGCCTAATGGCGCAGTAACAGAGCGTTGTCCTACTGGAAGATATGTGCTGATAATGTCGTCAGAACAATACCGAAATGGCTTGAGTGTATCATGCATGGTCTCACATTCACCATAACATGGTAAAGACATATCTTAGTATTGTACATCAGAACCATAAAAGCTGAGGAACATCTTGGACAGTGGTAAGAAACTGAGAAGCATATCACAAAGATGTACGAACGACACGAAACTGAATAGCACGTATCCAGTAATTCAGTGCTACTTCAAAATAAAGATGAAGTTAATTCAGTACCGATGGAGAAGGGAGCTAGACAGGACAGAGGCTGTGTGGCCATTCTTTGGGGGCCTTTCAATTATAAGGTACTAAAAGAAAGTTTATTTCTTGTTCAGAACAGGAATGGGCTCACCCAGGTAACTTTCTGGACTCCTTAGCCAGTCTCGTTAATTTCGGTGTCGGGGCAAAATCCGGGAGGAAGGCATCAGGATGGGGGTCAGTCCAGGGGCGGCGCCCCACACGCCCCCCACGCCCCCCGCGCCCCCACGCCCCCCACGCCCCCATGCCCCCCACGCCCCACATGCCCCCCACGCCCCCCACGCTCCCCACATCCCTCACGGCCCCCACGCCCCCACGCCCCCATGCCCCCCACGCCCCCCACGCCCCACATGCCCCCCACACCCTGTCAAGGTGACATAACAAATCAGTAATCCAAGGTTTTCGATACTAACTTAAACCAAAAACAAATACTATTTGCAAATAAAGCAAATAGTAGGACCACGCTAGTAAATACAACACTAAACTGTTACTTGATATATGGGTGGTGCCTCTGGAGACTTTCTGTGCCTAAAGTAAAGGCGACAGACGTAATCATGGCTCTTTATGTATAAAGGCATGAAATACAAGAATTATTTCTAATGAGCGACGAAAGAAGAAACTACAAAACTGTTCAGGAAAGGACAGGAATACGGCAATAGAAGTCGTTTCGGAATGCAGTACATAGGAAGCGCAAAGAAACCAAGACTAAATGACTATGAAAATGTGCAAAGAAATCGGAAACAATACAATTGTCGGAATGACTGGTTTAGCAGTCAGGAAAGTCAAAACAACCAGTTCTCGAGTGCAATGGCATTGACCATTTGGATTAATGCGTTTAAACTATTTTCATCAAACCCCGAAGATCTTCCTGGATATGGAGTGTCACTAATGTCGAAACGATCCTCCTCGGAGCGAGACAACCATTTTATTGGCGCGCTCTGTCCGGTATCGCCATCCGCAGACACGGCGCTAATGTTTCTGGCCGCCTCCCCTGCCCTCACTCTTCTGTTGGACTCAAACAGAAGAATATGTCCGATATGTTCCGATTTCTCCACTCCACTTTATATTCCGTAGCGCCCACAGCTCCAGTCACTATCTCCAAATTACAAAAAATGGCAGTATGTAAATTCGAATACCAAAAGTGAACTACAAATAAAAGCTGCAAATCGTGAAATAAGCCCATAGCAACTGGAATACAAACATGCAAAACAAAAACACTACGAACCGACGCACCAACCTAATAACTTCTGGGGTTGTTGGGAGAACGTTGAAAACTGCAGCGTGGAGAATGGCCCATTGAGATTCCATTCCTACAATATTACCGAGACGTGATCTTCCAGCCGGATGTTACCCAAAGCGTTTTGTAAGTTTTATTCACCTCAACCGTTGCCTGCCCAAATAGCTGTGACCGCTTCCAGGATGCAGTGCGCATTGGCCCCAGTTCGAATCAGCCTGGAGGATTAAAGAAGGGGGTCGGCTTTCTGGCCAGCCTGGATATAGTTTTTAGGCGGTTTTCCACATCCGACTGGGTGAATGCCAGGACGGTACCCAAGTTAACGCTATGTAAGGAACATTCGTTTACTTTCTAACGTGAGTAGCACCTCGTGCAGGCAGCTGGGTACGCAGATGCCCCTTTGGGGGGGAGAACGAGGTGGCGACAGCAAAGGCATCCGGCCAC
>NW_026046807.1:0-56270 GCF_023864275.1 Schistocerca cancellata | reverse complement strand
CGATCTTTTTCCGTCAGCACTTGTTGCAGCGTTTGTGATTCATCCCACCTCAAAAGAATCAGTATTCTGAGACACAATGCTATCTGTCCATAGCTGATGGTCTGGTGGCCAGAATTGCTGCCTACGGATCACGAGGTCCTGGGTTCGATTCCCGACTGGGTTGGGAATTCTCTCTGCCCACTAGGTGTTTGTGTCGTTATCACCACCACCACCACCACCACCACCACCACCACCACCACCACCACCACCACCCGTGAGTGTGGCTACACTGGATTGTATAAAAATTGGACTTGTAAAAAATTGGGACTTACATCGTCACAATGCAATCTATCATTTCATCTTTACTTGTATGTGATTTACAGGATAAAATTCGCTACAAGGATGCAGTCTTTCGACCCTGCTGTTGAGTATATACATCGAGGAAGCAATGACGGAAATAATAGAAAGGTTTACGAGAGGGATTGGAATTCAGAGTCAAATGATTCCGATGATAAGATTCGCTGCTGATATTCCTGTCCTCTGTGAATGTGGAATGAACATTCTAAAGAGAACAGAATATGGACAAACGACACAGGAAAAATACAAAAATAATGAGAAGCAGCAGAAATGAGAGTCACAAGGCACTTAATGCCAAATCTGGTTATTACACTACTGGCCATTAAAATAAAATAAAGAAGAAATGCAGATGGCAAACAAGTATTCATTGGACAAATATATTATACTAGAACTGACGTGTGACTATATTTTCACGCAATTTGGGTGCATAGATCCTGAGAAATCAGTACCCAGAACAACCACCTCTGGCCGTAATAATGGCCTTGATACACCTGGGCATTGAGTCAAACAGAGCTTGGATGGCGTGTACAGTACAGCTGTCCATGTAGCTTCAACACAATACCACAGTTCACCAAGAGTAGTGACTGGCATATTGTGATGAGCCAGTTGCTCGGCCACCATTGACCAGACGTTTTCCAATGGTGAGAGATCTGGAGAATGTGCTGGCCAGGGCAGCAGTCGAACGTTCTGTATCCAGAAAGCCCCGTACAGGACCTGCAACATGCGGTCGTGCATTATCCTGCTGAAATGTAGGGTTTCGCAGGGATCGAATAACGGGCAGAGCCACGGGTTGTAAAACATCTGAAATGTAACGTCCACTGTTCAAAGTGCAGTCAACGCGAACAAGAGGTGACCGAGACGTGTAACCAATGGCACCCCATACCATCACGCCGGGTGATACGTCAGTATGGCGATGACGAATACAGGCTTCCAATGTGCGTTCACCACGATGTTGCCGAACACGGATGCGACCATCATGATGCTGTAAACAGTACCTGGATTCATAAAAAAAATGACGTTTTGTCATTCGTGCACCCAGGTTCGTTGTGGGGTACACCATCGCAGGCGCTGCTGTGTGTGATGCAGCGTCAAGGGTAACCGCAGCCACAGTCTCCGAGCTGATAGTCCGTGCTGCTGCAAATGTTGTCGAACTGTTCCTGCAGATGGTTGTTGTCTTGCAAACATCCGCATCTGTAGACTCAGGGATCGACATGTGGCTGCACGATCCATTACAGCTATGCGGATAAGATGCCTGTCATCTCGACTGCTAGTGATACGAGGCTGTTGGGATCCAGCACAGCGTTCCATATTCCCCTTCTGAACCCACCAATTCCATATTCTGCTAACAGTCGTTGGATCTCGACCAACACTAGTAGCAATGTCGCGATACGATAATCCGCAATCGCGATAGGGCTAGAATCCGACCTTTATCAAAGTCGGAAACGTGATGGTACACATTTCTCCTCCTTACACGAGGCATCACAACAACGTTTCACCAGGCAACGCCGGTCAATTGCTGTTTGTGTATGAGAAATCAGTTGGAAAGTTTCCTCATGTCAGCACGTTGTAGGTGTCGCCACCGGCACCAACCTTGTGTGAATGCTCTGAAAACTAATCATTTGCATATCACAGCATCTTCTCCCTATTGGTTGGATTTCGCGTATGTAGCACGTCATCTTCGTGGTGTAGCAATTTTACTGTCCAGTAGTGTACGAAGTAGCAAAAAGTAGGGAATTCTGCTACCTTGGAAACAAAATAACCGAAGGCAGACAAAGCCAATAGGGCATAAAAATCAGTAGAACAGATAAAGAGAGTATTCCTAGCCAGAAGTCTAGTGCTAAGACATCAGGGACTAACTTCCGTGGTACTAGAGGGAGCTGCAGAGGGTAAAAACAGAGACTGGAATACATCCAGCAAATAATTGAAGATGTAGATTGCAAGTGCTACTCTGAGATGAAGAGGTTTGCATGGGAAAAGAATTTGTGGTGGTCCACTGTAAACGAATCAGGACGTTGATGACTCAAAAAAATGAATGTAATGATAAACATACTGCTTGTTACTGATCAAGGTGAAATATCATTTCCACTTGCTCATGTACAGCGGTGTTAACTCAGATATTTCTAATATGTTAACATACGTGCCACACTAGTGAGATGGCACATGTAAACAGTCGGTGGAGAGGAGATGATGACATCATTCCTGACGACTCTGCGACTCACTGGGTCTGTCACCCTGCTGGTCGCACACACTACAGAGTGTTTAAAAGTCATTACATCAAAGCTGCAAGTGTGATGGTCACCCCATGGGTAACTACTTTAGTGTAACATGAAATCTTTATTGACTCTGACGCCAAATGTGACTGGCAAGTCTTTACTAGTCCAGGGACAATGTCACTTCACGAAACTAGAAGGGTCTACTGTAACCAGGTGTGAACCACACTACCTAACTCAATAAACACCTGGAGTTATTTTTAACAAGAAAAGCTTAAGAATGAGTGGGCAGAGGAAGGTATTTCAAAAGTGAATTGGGAAATTTAATTTTGCTGTAGCTACTGCCTTTTATGCAGGGCACATGGCTGGATTACTGGCAACTCTGCGTTCCTATGGCCTGCCGCTTCTCAGGGTCATAACTGACACAAAAGGACATTTAGAGTCGCCTAGAAGTGTCAGTGAATATTCTGGTCCCTATCAAAATCTGTTCTTTATACTGTAATCTATAACCCACACACAGATGACAAAAAGATGTTGAAACATCGTGTATAGTGCTGGGACTATCACTAGTCATGAATGTATATTTTGGACCAATCTTTCTCATTATTTGGAGCATTATTTAATTAAAAGTGCACTGAGCACATGATACCACATAATGGTCTGATAACGTGATGTGAATAGCGGTGTCACATTCTGGTACAACATAAACATGTGCTGCATGTGCAGAAGTGAATTCTGTCTGGGCTCAGAACTAAATATGCAATCTAGCCATAGAACTGATTTAGCAATAATATACGTAAAGTGATAATAAAAAAAAGGCTCAGCACTATGTAAGCCCGCATGGTTTAAAGTAATCAAATAGCAGAGATGCTTCTTGCTAATGGTGTGTTTATAAATCCTATTTATTTTTGCAAGCTTTGGATGAGAAATATATTCAGACTATTTTCTCAGAACGATCTCTTTCAGCTTACTTTAGTGTTCAGATATATCGCTTCATCTCTCTTTGCTGGCAGCATTACTAAACTAGTTACATTTAGGTTTGTACAAATGAATAAATGCAGAATTAATTTAACAATGTTTTCATAATGTGGGGCCACAGTCATATTTCTTTGACGTCAGTACCGCCATTAGACTGTTTTTATTTGCAGTGTGTATTTTAAATACAACAATATGCCATCTTAGGGACTGTATAACATTAAATCAGTTGATAGTGGCACTTTAAAGCCGAAATCATGATCGCGTAAATGTAACGCTCCAAATAAAAAAAGTCTAATGGTGGTACTGACTTTAAAGTAATTTAACAATACTTATGAAAAAAAACATTTTTATGTGACACTGTTACAAGTTTTATTTTGACATCTCTATCGACTCCAGGCAGTTCGACAGTGTAGCAAGGTCTAGGGCAGTGTCCCCGTTGTCATCCTCGAGCCCCTTGTCTGCGCCAGACTCAACCAGCATAGCCGCCACCTCTTCGTGGCCATTTGCTGCTGCACAGTGCAGTGGCGTCCACCCTCGCTGGCCCCTCACATTGGGGTTAGGGGACGACGCCAACAGTAGCCGCACCACTGCCACGTGGCCTTTCTGTGCAGCCAAGTGCAGAGGTATGTCCCCCTTATCATCTCTGAGCTCTCTGTCTGCGCCTGCCTCCAGCAGCACTGTCACCACGTCTGCATGGCCATTTGCTGCCGCCCAGTGTAATGGTGTCCATCCATTTCCTCCCCTTACATTGGGGTGAGGGGAGGACAACATCAGGAGCTGCACCACAGCTGTGTGGCCCTTTCGTGCAGCCCAGTGTAGAGGCACAGTTTTCCATTTGTCCATCGCTTCCACCCGTGCCCCACTGTCCAGAAGGCAACTCACCGCATCTAGGTACCCCCTGCCCGCTGCCCAGTGCAAGGCAGTTCTCTTGTCCTCATCCTTGGCCTTCACATCTGCACCTGCCGCCAGCAGCACACTCACCACTTCTGCGTGGCCATTTGCTGCAGCACAGTGCAGTGGCGTCCACTCGTGCTGTCCTCTCACGTTGGGATTAGAAGGTGACAGCAGTAGCTGCACCACAGCTGTGTGGCCATTCTGTGCAGCCAAGTGCAAAGGTATGTCTCCCACATCATTTCTGAGCTCTCTGTTTGCTCTTGCCTTCAACAGAATAGTCACCACATCTGCATGGCCACCTGCTGCCGCCCAGTGTAACGGTGTCCATTCATTTGCCCCTCTCCTATTGGGGCGGCGGGAGGATGCCAGCAGTAGCTGCACCACAGCCGTGTGGCCCCCCCGTGCAGCCCAGTGCAGAGGTACAGTATTGTACTTATCCACTACTCGCACCTCTGCCCCTCTGTCCAGGAGACATTTCACAACCTCCACGTTCCCCCTGCCCGCTGCCCAATGCAAGGCAGTCCTCTCGTCCTCGTCTTTGGCCCTTACATCTGCACCCGCTGCCAGCAACACAGTCGCCACCTCCGCGTGGCCATTTGCCGCAGCACAGTGTAGTAGCGTCCGCCCGCGCCGCCCCTTGGCGTCGGGGTGAGGAGAGGACGCCAGCAGCAGCTGCAACACGGCCGTGTGGCCCTTCTGTGCAGCCAAGTGCAGAGGCGTGTCCCCCTCATCGTCCCTGAGCTCCTCGTCTGCCCCCGTCTCCAGCAGCACAGTCGCCACACCTGTGTAGCCACACACAGCTGCCCAGTGCAGTGGCGTCCACCCACGTTGGCCCTTCACATCGGGGTGAGAACAAGATGTCACCAGCAGCCGTACAACAGACACGTGGCCCTTCCGGGCAGCCCAGTGGAGAGGAACAGTCTGCCACCTGTCCATGGCATCCACCTGCGCTCCACTGTCCAGCAGACACCTCACAGCATCGAGGTATCCTCTTCCCGCTGCCCAGTGTAGGGCAGTCCTCTCGTCCTCATCTTTTGCATTCACATCTGCACCTGCTGCCAGCAGCGACTGAAGTTCAACCACCGCCCCCTTCTGAGCTGCACGGATCAGGCGACTGTCGTCCTCGTAGCGATACCACCTCCTGCGCAAAACAATGAAATTCTATCATTCTACTGAAAACATGCACATCTCATGAACATAAAAATTCGAGAAGTAAAACTGAGGACTGTCACAAATACACAATTTCGTAAAAATAAAACATAAATCTACATTTCCCTTCTTTCTGTGTAACTGAACTGTGGAGAAGTCTTTACATTAAAGTCAATATAAATAGTTGTGCAACATGGCTGCACTCTTCATCCACTAACCGCTCTAAACATTTTCACTCCTTTCTTAAAGAAATTCAATTTTTATTTTGTTTCCTGGCAGAATACTGTTGTTAACCAGTGACTCACCCTGTATGCGTGCGCCAATACTTTCACAGACTTGGCAAACTGACAGACAAAAACAATTACATCTCTACGAATTGAAAGATTATTACCTTATACGACAGCAACGAAGTTGAGTCCAGTTTTTGACAAACATCGTGACAGAGTCTCCAAATAATATTGAACGTTACTGTTTGGGTAGAAACCACCTAAAATAATTAGGATGTTACAATGATGCTAAGTCAATTGCACTCCCCCCCCTCAAACACACACATACCCACTCACACACACGCAGCCACGCACACACTTACAAGCTAAAGGATTATGAGTACTGGCTTAATACCACACTGGTCATCCTTTGGAATGCGTGCAGTTCTCAGTAGCATGGATTCGACAAGTCTGCCAGTTTTCTGGATGTAACTATGTGATCAAAAGTCAGCCAGACACCTGGCTGAAAATGACTTACAAGTTTGTGGCGCCCACTATCGGTAATGCTGGAATTCAGTATGTTGTTGGCCTACCCTTAGCCTTCATGACAGCTTCCACCCTCGCAAGCATATGTTCAATCAGATGCTGAAAGGTTTCTTGGGGAATGGCAGCCCATTCTTCACGGAGTGCTGCATTCAGGAGGTATCGATGTCGATCGGTGAGGCTTGGCACGAAGTTGGCGTTCCAAAACATCCCAAAGGTGTTCTATAGGACTCATGTTAGGACTCTGTGCAGGCCCGTCCATTACAGGGATGTTATTGTCGTGTAACCACTCCACCACAGGCCGTGAATTGTGGTCGATCGTGTTTAAAGATGCAATCGCTATCCCCAAATAGCTCTTCAACAGAGGGAAGCGAGAAGGTGTTTAAAACATCAATGTAGACTTTTGCTGTGATAATGCCACGCAAAACAAGGGGTGCCAGCCCTCTCCATGAAAAACACGACCACACCATAACACCACCTAATATGAAAACGTATGTTTTGGGGGGTGTCCGGATACTTTTGATCACATAGTGTATATGGCACTATGTTTCTACACTCAGGTTACACAATTTCCATAAATTATGGGCCAGTGGTTTGTGGGCATGGAAGTGACACCTGACAGACTCACACATGTGCAATTTGGCCATGATATAGAGAAAAGTTCATTGTCGTGCTCCTCACACCTCTATAGGGGAAATGAGGCCTTACATTATGGACAATTATCCTTTGTAAGATGTCATCGACGTTGGGGAAGCTGCAAGTTAGAAGGGATGCAGATGGTGTGGAATAATGTTCACACCATCTGTAGCTGTCATGGTCTACCGTATCTTCCTTCGCCGTCGGCGTTGTCGTTGTCGTTGTTACCGTGAGACACCGTTATACCAAGAGGAAAGGCGCGTCGATCTTCGAGCATGAGATATGATGACCTTAAGCCATTGACAACACACAACGGTCACGGTAGCACCTGATTCCAGAATAGCTGCAGTAGCTAAGATCTACGAACTATCCCCTGTTGACCAGGTCCCCAAAACTTAACTCGTAACGAGATCCCTTCAAAGCAAATTGTCATAACGATCGTCTGTAAAGGCTTCGTACAACGAGAAGAAATGTTACGGTTGATGGAATAATAACAGATACGACCAAACTGTCTTGTCTCTTCTGCTTTATTTAACATAACTTCGTTCACAGTTTCATTTCGCATTCACCACTCATTCACCGAAACCCTTTGATGAACAGTTTTGGTTGCTTAACACCAACAGTCAATGATAATGATACAGCTTTTCTCCTTTTTATAAATTGCATTCGGGAGGACGACGGTTCAAGCCGGTCTCCAGCCATCCTGATTTAGGTTTTCCGTGATTTCCCTAAATCGTTTCAGGCAAATGCCGGGATGGTTCCTTTGAAAGGGCACGGCCGATTTCCTTCCCAATCCTTCCCTAACCCGCGCTTGCGCTCCGTCTCTAATGAGACGGGACGTTAAACTCTAACCACCACCACCTTTTTATAAATTGAAGCCCGCTCTCCGTGATATAATAAAAAAAAAACCGGTCTCAATACCGCGTCCCTCGTGAGATGCGAATAGACTTATCCCGGAATTGACTGCCCTGTAGGTGTACTCAATTTAATGACCACACTTCGCTGTCCGCTATTTCGCGTAACTGAATGTCCATTTGTTAGTCTGATTATACACTGTAGCTATTTAAAATTCGCCCCTATATTTTTCACAACGCACAATAAGCACTTCGTTACTTATTTGTTTTTTTTTTCTAAGAGTAAACGGAAAAAAAGACGCCGTATCATGGGCTTAGTCGACATAAAGCAAAACAGCTTAATATGCCCAATTTCACCTCTTCTTATAGGATCGGCTACCTTACTCAATTTACTACATATTGTTTCCAATAACACTAAACAGGTATCGCCGTTATATTTTAATTGTATTCAAAAGCATGTTACTACTATTATGACCAACCAAATCGTCACAAATCGCGCGGCGTGCGTTTTTAATGATAACTTTACGCTATTCAATTTCCGTTAGAGCTATCTTGACTCGTAATGTTACAATGGTACCTCTCACTAGTATCAGAGGTCAAATGAAAGACCAGGTGATTGTTCCTGGTAAGATAATATTACCTCCACCTGCATATATCTGTAATGTGGCTTGTGTTTCGAGGACGCATTGCCCTAGATGACGGCTTATCCAAACAGTGACATCGACCTGTTGCATCAAGAGAGGTATTTAATCGGACCAGGCCCCACGTTTTCATCGACCCACGGTTTGCTCTCTATGACCCTGTGCGCACTGCAATGTCACTGGGCAAGAATGAAGAAACACAGGGATCAAATGCTGCCAGGTCCCATCTTTAGCAACGAGTGCTGAATGGCAAACTTGCCCCTGCACCAGTACTATACTCCATCATCAGATCTGTCACAATGGCCACCTACCCTGCATGACTGGAGTGGGGAAGCCCCAAACTTCACAGTCATGTCCAGCACCTTGCTGCCTGCTCGAGGTTTCACTGTCATTGAACCACTGTTCATACACTCCTGGAAATTGAAATAAGAACACCGTGAATTCATTGTCCCAGGAAGGGGAAACTTTATTGACACATTCCTGGGGTCAGATACATCACATGATCACACTGACAGAACCACAGGCACATAGACACAGGCAACAGAGCATGTCCAATGTCGGCACTAGTACAGTGTATATCCACCTTTTGCAGCAATGCAGGCTGCTATTCTCCCATGGAGACGATGGTAGAGATGCTGGATGTAGTCCTGTGGAACGGCTTGCCATGCCATTTCCACCTGGCGCCTCAGTTGGACCAGCGTTCGTGCTGGACGTGCAGACCGCGTGAGACGACGCTTCATCCAGTCCCAAACATGCTCAATGGGGGACAGATCCGGAGATCTTGCTGGCCAGGGTAGTTGACTTACACCTTCTAGAGCACGTTGGGTGGCACGGGATACATGCGGACGTGCATTGTCCTGTTGGAACAGCAAGTTCCCTTGCCGGTCTAGGAATGGTAGAACGATGGGTTCGATGACGGTTTGGATGTACCGTGCACTATTAAGTGTCCCCTCGACGATCACCAGTGGTATACGGCCAGCGTAGGAGATCGCTCCCCACACCATGATGCCGGGTGTTGGCCCTGTTTGCCTCGGTCGTATGCAGTCCTGATTGTGGCGCTCACCTGCACGGCGCCAAACACGCATACGACCATCATTGGCACCAAGGCAGAAGCGACTCTCATCGCTGAAGACGACACGTCTCCATTCGTCCCTCCATTCACGCCTGTCGCGACACCACTGGAGGCGGGCTGCACGATGTTGGGGCGTGAGCGGAAGACGGCCTAACGGTGTGCGGGACCGTAGCCCAGCTTCATGGAGACGGTTGCGAATGGTCCTCGCCGATACCCCAGGAGCAACAGTGTCCCTAATTTGCTGGGAAGTGGCGGTGCGGTCCCCTACGGCACTGCGTAGGATCCTACGGTCTTGGCGTGCATCCGTGCGTCGCTGCGGTCCGGTCCCAGGTCGATGGGCACGTGCGCCTTCCGCCGACCACTGGCGACAACATCGATGTACTGTGGAGACCTCACGCCCCACGTGTTGAGCAATTCGGCGGTACGTCCACCCGGCCTCCCGCATGCCCACTATACGCCCTCGCTCAAAGTCCGTCAACTGCACATACGTTTCACGTCCACGCTGTCGCGACATGCTACCAGTGTTAAAGACTGCGATGGAGCTCCGTATGCCACGGCAAACTGGCTGACACTGACGGCGGCGGTGCACAAATGCTGCGCAGCTAGCGCCATTCGACGGCCAACACCGCGGTTCCTGGTGTGTCCGCTGTGCCGTGCGTGTGATCATTGCTTGTACAGCCCTCTCGCAGTGTCCGGAGCAAGTATGGTGGGTCTGACACAGCGGTGTCAATGTGTTCTTTTTTTCGTTTCCAGGAGTGTATATACTCATGAAAGTAGCATGTAAAACAGCTCAAAAACCTTGCCATTCCCGAGATGGTTGTTCCCAAATGCTTGGTCACAACAGTCTGCCCTTTTTTTAAAATCACTCATGGCAGTGCATATCGAGAATAGAATTAATACACATCAGAAAAAGTTTTACGTCACCCCATTTCCCAGAACTCCTGAAGATAGACGTTGAGTGTGTATATTGCATCAAAGACACAGTCCCTTTGAGTGTTCAGAGATGTCTCTAAACTCGCCCAAAGATGTAAACAACCACGTATGATTAGCAACTATTAGATGGATGGCGTCCGACAGCTGATCAAATGGTTCAAATGGCTCTGACCACTATATGACTTGACTTCTGAGGTCTTCAGTCCCCTAGAACTTAGACCTACTTAAACCTAACTAACCTAAGGACATCACACACATGCATGCCTGAGGCGACGACAGCCGATCAGTTCCAGTCATTCCACCAGGAAGGAGTTACATGGCTCGTGTTGTCTGTTGTTCAACCATGCCTAGACCGTCAATACCGCGTTTCGATCGTGTTCGCATTGTTACTTTGTGCCAGGAAGGGCTCTCAACAAGGGAAGTGTCTAGGTGTCTCGGAGCGAACGAAAGCGGAGGTACAGAGAGACAGGAACCGTCAATGACATGCATCGCTCAGGCCGCCCAACGGCTACTACTGCACTGGATGACCGCTACCTACGGATTATGGCTCGGAGGAAACTTGACAACAACGCCACCATGTTGAATAATGCTTTTTGTGCAGCCACAGATCGTCATGTTATGACTCAAACTAACAGGCTGCGTGATGCGCAACTTCACTCCCGACGTCCATGGCGAGGTCGATATTTGCGACCACGACACCATCCAGCGCAATACAGATGGGCCGAACAACATGCTGAATGGACCGCTCAGGCTTGGCATCACGTTCGCTTCACCAATGAGTGTCGCATATTCCGTCAGAGACGAGTTTGGAGGCAACCCAGTCAGGTTGAACGCCTTAAACACAGTCAAGCGAGTGCAGCAAGGTGGCGGTTCCCTGATGTTTTGGAGCGGCAATATGTTGGGCCGAAGTACGCCGCTGGTGGTGACGGAAGGCGTCGTAAATGCAACCACATTGCCAGAATATTAGCGAGGCATTCGTCTGCGTGGACAATTCGCGCCCCCATCGTGCACATCTTGTGAATGACTTCCTTCAGGATAACGACATCGCTCGACTAGAGCGGCCAGCATGTTCTCCAGACGTGAACACTATCGAACATGCCTGTAAGACATTGAAAAGGGCTGTTTATGGACCACGTGACCCAACAACCACTCTGAGGTTTCTACATCGAATCGCCATTGAGGATGGGATAATCTGGACCAACAGTGCCTTGATAAGAAACTTCCTGGCAGATTAAAACTGTGTGCCTGACCGAGACTCGAACTCGGGAAATTTGCATTTCGCGGGCAAGTGCTCTACCATCTGAGCTACCGAAGCACGACTGTCGCCCGGTACTCACAGCTTTACTTCTGCCAGTATCTCGTCTCCTACCTTCCAAACTTTACAGAAGGTCTTCTGCGAAAGGTCCCGAGTTCGAGCCTCGGTCGGGCACACAGCTTTAATCTGCCAGGAAGTTTCATATCAGCGCACACTCTGCTGCAGAGTGAAAATCTCATTCTAGTGCCTTGATAAACTTGTAGATAGTACGCCATGACGAATACAGGCATGCATCAATGCAAGAGGACGTGCTACTGGGTATTAGAGGTACCGGTGTGTACAGCAATCAGGACCACCACCTGTCAATGTCTCGCTGTATGGTGGTACAACATGCTATGTGTGGTTTTCAAGAGCAGTAAAAACGGCGGAAATGATGTTTATGTTGATTCCTATTCCAAATTTGTGTAGAGATTCCAGAAGTCTCGGAGCCGAGGCGATGCAAAACTTTTTCGATGTGTGTACAATTCGTCTCTGTTCAGCTTGTATACACTCTTTACAACGTCATGTGCCCATGACGTCGCCAGATGGCGTTCAGTCTCGCGGTGTACTGGTCACGACGATTTGGCTAACCGGTGTACACGTATTTCTTTGGCACTTTTATCAAACTAGGGTCAACTACTTTTACTCAGTCCACATCAAATGCACTTCTACCGATTAATGGCTCTTTGTTTACCGTAACTTACATTTCTCTTGTAGCGTTTAGCATTGCAACATACATTTGTTTAGTATTGTGTATCTTATTTCATATTAGTGAGTTTCCTTGTAAGTGCTATGTTGCTCCCACCACGTGATTCAACATTTTGCTTTTTAGAAATAATGTTCTTAATTACGGACAATATACGCTGCAGCACCACAGAGACTGGTACACGCATGTGTATTCAAATACTGAGATATGCAAACAGGCAGAATACGGCGTTGCGGTCGGCAATGCCTATGTAAGGCAACTAGTGTCTGGCGCATTTGTTAGTTCAGATACTGCTGCTACAATGGCAGCTTATAGAGATTTAAGTGAGCTCGAACGTCGTGTTATAGTCGGCGCACGAGCGATGGGACGCAGCATCTCCGAGGTAGCGAAGAAGTGGGGATTTTCCCATACAACCATTTCACAAGTGCACCGTGAATATCAGGAATCCGGTTAAACATCAAATGGCCCCAGGGGGGAAAAAGATCCTGCAAGAGTGGGGCCAACAACGACTGAAGAGAATCGTTCAACGTGACAGATGTGCAACCCTTCCGCTAATTGCTCCATATTTCAACCCAGAATCTACTATGTAGGAATCAACATGGATTAAGGAAACAGCGATCGTGAGAGACCCAACTCGCTTTATTTGTTAATGAGACCCAGAAAATATTAGATACAGCCTCCCAGGTAGACGCTATTTTTCTTGATTTCCGGAAGGCGTTCGATACAGTTCCGGACTGTCGCCTGATAAACAAAGTAAGAGCCTACGGAATATCAGACCAGCTGTGTGGCTGGATTGAAGAGTTTTTAGCAAAAACAGAACACAGCATGCTGTTATCAATGGAGAGACGTCTACAGACGTTAAAGTAACCTCTGGCGTGCCACAGGGGAGTGTTATGGGACCATTGCTTTTCACAATATATATGAATGACCTAGTAGATAGTGTCGGAAGTTCTTTGCGGCTTTTCGCGGATGATGCTGTAGTATACAGAGAAGTTGCAGCATTAGAAAATTGTAGCGAAATGCAGGAATATTTGCAGCGGATAGGCACTTGGTGCAGGGAGTGGCATCTGTCCCTTAACATAGACAAATGTAATGTATTGCGAATACATAGAAAGAAGGATTCTTTATTGTATGATTATATGATAGCGGAACAAACACTGGTAGCAGTTACTTCTGTAAAATATCTGGGAGTATGCGTGCGGAACGATTTGAAGTGGAATCATCGTATAAAATTAATTGTTGGTAAGGCGGGTACCAGGTTGAGATTCATTGGGAGAGTGCTTAGAAAATGTAGTCCATCAACAAAGGAGGTGGCTTACAAAACACTCGTTCGACCTATACTCGAGTATTTCTCATCAGCGTGGGATCCGTACCAGATCGGGTTGACGGAGGAGATAGAGAAGATCCAAAGAAGAGCGGCGCGTTTCGTCACAGGGTTATTTGGTAAGCGTGATAGCGTTACGGAGATGTTTAGCAAACTCGAGTGGCAGACTCTGCAAAAGAGGCGCTCTGCATCGCGGTGTAGCTTGCTCGCCAGGTTTCGAGAGGGTGCGTTTCTGGATGAGGTATCGAATATATTGCTTCCCCCTACTTATACCTCCCGAGGAGATCACGAACGTAAAATTAGAGAGATTCGAGCGCGCACGGAGGCTTTCAGACAGTCGTTCTTTCCGCGAACCATACGCGACTGGAACAGGAAAGGGAGGTAATGACAGTGGCACGTAAAGTGCCCTCCGCCACGCACCGTTGGGTGGCTTGCGGAGTATAAATGTAGATGTAGAACAAGTGTCAGCGTGTGAACCATCATCGATATAGGCTTTCGGAGCTGAAGGCCCTCCTGATGGCTGCACACACAAAGCTTTACGCTTCGCCTGTCCCCAGGAACACTCTTCCGAGTTTAAACACTACCGCTGGGTCCCAAACTCCCCAGACATTAACGTTATGGAGCACATCTGGTATGCCTTGCAACGTGCTGTTCAGAAGAGATCTCCACTCCCTCGTACTCTTACAAATTTACGGACAGCCCTGCAGGATTCGTGGCGTCAGCTGCCTCCAGCACAACCTCAGACATTAGTAGAGTCCGTGCCATATCGTGTTGCGGAACTTCTGCGCTGTCGTGGGGGCACTAAACGATATTAGACAGGTGTATCAGTTTCTTTGGCTCTTCAGTGGAAGAAGCTTGAAGCACCTTAGATTCCCAGTGACAACAGATTTGGGGTCTGACACTGTACCTTAAATAATCTCACCAAATCTGATACAAAAGCAATATTAAATTTTCTGCACGCTTCCTTACATATCATTTTGTACCATTTGGGTATCTCGAAGTTCAAAGACAAAGTACAGGGTTATTATAAATGATTGAAGCGATTTCACAGCTCTACAATAACTTTATTATTTGAGATATTTTCCAAATGCTTTGCGCACACGTACAAAAACTCAAAAAGTTTTTTTAGGCATTCACAAATGTTCGATATGTGCCCCTTTAGTGATTCGGCAGACATCAAGCCGATAATCAAGTTCCTCCCACACTCGGCGCAGCATGTCCCCATCAATGAGTTCGAAAGCATCGTTGATGCGAGCTCGCAGTTCTGGCACGTTTCTTGGTAGAGGAGGTTTAAACACTGAATCTTTCACATAACCCCACAGACAGAAATCGCATGGCGTTAAGTCGGGAGAGCGTGGAGGCCATGACATGAATTGCTGATCGTGATCTCCACCACGACCGATCAATCGGTTTTCCAATCTAATGTTTAAGAAATGCCGAACATCGTGATGGAAGTGCGGTGGAGCACCATCCTGTTGAAAGATGAAGTCGGCGCTGTCGGTCTCCAGTTGTGGCATGAGCCAATTTTCCGCGGGCTACGCGTGAAACTTGCCCGCACGCGTTCAACCGTTGCTTCGCTCACTGCAGGCAGACCCGTTGATTTCCCCTTACAGAGGCATCCAGAAGCTTTAAACTGCGCATACCGTCGCCGAATGGAGTTAGCAGTTGGTGGATCTTTGTTGAACTTCGTCCTGAAGTGTCGTTGCACTGTTATGACTGACTGATGTGAGCGCATTTCAAGCACGACATACGCTTTCTCGGCTCCTGTCGCCATTTTGTCTCACTGCGCTCTCGTGCGCTCTGACGGCAGAAACCTGAAATGCGGCTTCAGCCGAACAAAACTTTATGAGTTTTTCTACGTATCTGTAGTGTGTCGTGACCATATGTCAATGAATGGAGCTACAGTGAATTCATGAAATCGCTTCAATCATTTGTAATAGCCCTGTACCTCAGCTGAGATAACTAGTTCCACTTAAAAGATTATGTTTTAAATAACAATAATTCAAACTTCAATAACAATGCGTTGATAACTTTCAATATATTTAAAATTCGTATTCTCCTTATCAAACAGGAGCATTTAATGTGACAACCAAGTTCTGCACGGTTTTCATTTTTGCGGTAGGCTTTATTTTGGTGTGATTTTAGTTCGTCCACCCTCATGTGAACCACGTTCAATAAACATATTATAAACATGATTTGCGTCTGAACACTACCAGCAATTTGTAAACGACTCCAATTTTTCTTATTGTGCACTCAATCTTCAATAAACTTGACCTCAGTAAATTGAAACCACATAAGTCATAGTTTGACCAGCCAAACTTTGTTATTACGATGTATGACATGGCTGACACCATACCAATGACGTCAGCAGATGCTGTCTCAGCTGAAGGTAGGCAGAACCTAACAGAGTATTGGAGAGTATCAGTAGAATGTTACAAGTCACAAGTTGCTCTTATATACCGGTATATGTGTACAGGGTGGTCCATTGAACTTGACTGTGCCAAATATCTCACGAAATAAGCGTTAAACGAAAAAACTACAAAGAACGAAACTCGTCTAGCTTGAAGCGGGAAACGAGATGGCGCTATTGTTGGCCCACTAGATGGCGCTACCATATCAACTGTTTTTTTAGATAGGAACCCCCATTTTTTATTACATATTCGTGTAGTACGTAAAGAAATATGTATGTTTTAGTTGGACTACTTTTTTCGCTTTGTGATAGATGGCGCTCTAATAGTCACAAACATATGGCTCACAATTTTAGACCAACAGTTGGTAACAGGTAGGTTTTTTAAATTAAAATACAGAACGTAGGTACTTTTGAACATTTTATTTCGGTTGTTCCAATGTGATAAATGTACCTTTGTGAAATTATCATTTCTGAGAACGCATGCTGTTACAGTGTGATTACCTGTAAATACCGCATTAATGCAATTAATGCTCAAAATTCTGTCCGTCAACCTCAATGCATTTGGCAATACGTGTAACGACATTCCTCTCAACAGCGAGTAGTTCGCCTTCCGTAATGTTCGCTCATGCATTGACAATGAGCTGACGCATGTTGTCAGGCGTTGTCGGTGGATCACAATAGCAAATATCCTTCAACTTTTCACACAGAAAGAAATCCTGGTACGTCAGATCCGGTGAACGTGCGGGCCAGTACGGTGATTCGACGACCAATCCACCTGTCATGAAATATGCTATTCAATACCGCTTCAACCGCACGCGAGCTATGTGCGGGACATCCATTTTGTTGGAAGCACATCGCCATTCTGTCCTGCAGCGAAACATCTTGTAGTAACATCGGTAGAACATTACGTAGGAAATCAGCATACAATGCACCATTTAGATTGCCATCGATAAAATGGGGGTCAATTATCTTTCCTCCCATAATGCCGCATCATACATTAACCAGCCAAGGTCGCTGATGTTCCACTTGTCGCAGCCATCGTGGATTTTCCGTTGCCCAATAGTGCATATTATGCCGGTTTACGTTACCGCTGTTGGTGAATCACGCTTCGTCGCTAAATGGAAACTGTGCAAAAAACCTGTCATCGTCCCGTAATTTCTCTTGTGCCCAGTGGCAGAACTGTACACGACGTTCAAAGTCGTCGGCATGCAATTCCTGCTGCATAGAAATATGGTACGGGTGCAATCGATGTTGATATAGCATTCTCAACACCCACGTTTTTGAGATTCCCGATTCTCGCGCAATTTGTCTGCTACTGATGTGCGGATTAGTCGCGACAGCAGCTAAAACACTTACTTGGGCATCATCATTTGTTGCAGGTCGTGGTTGACATTTCACATGTAGCTGAACACTTCCCGTTTCCTTAAATAACGTAACTATCCGGCGAACGGTCCGGCCACTTTTGATCACAATAGCCATACATCAACACGATATCGACCTTTTTCGCAATTGGTAAACGGTCCATTTTAACACGGGTAATGTATCACGAAGCAAATACCGTCCGCACTGGCGGAAATGTTACGTGATACCACGCACTTATACGTTTGTGGCTATTACAGCGCCATCTATCACAAAGCGAAAAAAGTGGTCCAACTAAAACATTCATATTTCCTTACGTACTACAAGAATATGTAATAAAAATGGGGTTCCTATAAAAAAAACGCAGTTGATATCCGTTTGACGTATGGCAGTGCCATCTAGCGGGCCAACCATAGCGCCATCTGGTTTCCCCTTTCAAGCTAGACGAGTTTCGTTCTTTGTAGTTTTTTCGTTTGACGCTTATTTCGAGGGATATTTGGCCCGATCTCCATCAAGGGACCACCCTGTGTATATATAGGGTGGAAAAAAATTGTGTCACTAAATTTTAACCCCGGATAGCTGATGCTAGTAGATACCAAAATTACTAACGTTGTGTGGGTCGACAGCGCACAATTTTTAAACTGCGGAGACTTGGCGCCACGCTCTCCGATTGGCCACAGGACTACTCTGTTGCCGGATGCTCTGGACAATGCATGAACGCGGATGCTTTGACTGCCGCAGATTGCGGTGTATCCAAGGCGGCCCGCACGCTCAGTGGAAACGCACCTGTCTTCCACACGGGGGGCGAATCCGCCGAGGTCCTGACACATCCATTGTAGTTTCATGATAAGACGTATCGGGATCAAACCCGTCAACAGCTGTTCGTTCCCATACAGAAAGTCTTTTACAAATTGTGTCGGCTCTTAGAAGGGCCTTTTTTTATAGATAGGGCATTGTTTACTTAAAGCAGGTCTCGAACTCTAACCCTATTTTATAGATAGGGCATTGTTTACTTAAAGCAGGTACTCGAACTCTGACCCTATTTTGTAGATAGGGCATTGTTCACTTAAAGCAGGTACTCGAACTCTGATCCTATTTTGTAGATAGGGCATTGTTTACTTAAAGCAGGTACTCGAACTCTGATCCTATTTTATAGATAGGGCATTGTTTACTTAAAGCAGGTACTCTGACCCGACACAAGCTCGATAACGTCGCACGGTGTTTTGCCGACCTCTTTCAAAGATTCCTGGCATTGGCCTGATGTGATAGGCGGCATGCTGAATGCGATCCATTAATTCCTCTTCGTTTCTAGGTAGTTCGCATCTGGGAGCGTGAACTAGAACGTTGAAGAACCCCCCAAAGGAAAAAGTTCGTCGGCGTCAGGTCTGGTGATCGCGGGGACCATATCCTATGACCATCTCTGCCAATCATCTGGCTGTCGAAGAGTTCATTTAAATATCCGCACACAGCACGACTGTTACGTGCGAGCGCCTCATCATGATGCAACCACATGCATAGGCGTTATGTCCAGGGGCACATCTTCCAGCAGGCCAGGTAGAGCATCTTGCAAAAGGTGAAGGTAATTTGCCCTAGTGAGTCGAGGAGATAGACGGAACAGCCCCATCAGATGTTTAGGACGGGTGGTAGGGACAGAGCATCGAGTGACATTATACTGAGTGCACTATCCGAAAATTACCTCGAGCAATTAAACAGAGAACCGACTCGTGGAGATAACATCTTGGACCTACTGATAACAAACAGACCCGAACTTTTCGACTCTGTAAGTGCAGAACAGGGAATCAGTGATCATAAGGCCGTTGCAGCATCCCTGAATATGGAAGTTAATAGGAATATAAAAAAGGGAGGAAGGTTTATCTGTTTAGCAAGAGTAATAGAAGGCAGATTTCAGACTACCTAACAGATCAAAACGAAAATTTCTGTTCCTACACTGACAATGTTGAGTGTTTATGGAAAAAGTTCAAGGCAATCGTAAAATGCATTTTAGACAGGTACGTGCCGAGTAGAACTGTGAGGGACGGGAAAAACCCACCGTGGTACAACAACAAAGTTAGGAAACTACTGCGAAAGCAAAGAGAGCTTCACTCCAAGTTTAAACGCAGCCAAAACCTCTCAGACAAACAGAAGCTAAACGATGTCAAAGTTAGTGTAAGGAGGGCTATGCGTGAAGCGTTCAGTGAATTCTAAAGTAAAATACTAGGTACCGACTTGACAGAAAATCCTAGGAAGTTCTGGTCTTACGTTAAATCAGTAAGTGGCTCAAAACATCATGTCCAGACACTCCGGGATGATGATGGCATTGAAACAGAGGATGACAAGCGTAAAGCTGAAATACTAAACACCTTTTTCGAAAGCTGTTTCACAGAGGAAGACCGCACTGCAGTTCCTTTTCTAAATCCTCGCACCATCGAAAAAATCGCTAACATCGAAATAGGAATAGAAAAGCAACTGGAACCACTCAACAGAGGAAAGTCCACTGGACCTGACGGGATACCAATTCGATGCTACACAGAGTACGCGAAACAACTTGCCCCCCTTTCTAACAGCCGTGTACCCCAAGTCTCTAAAGGAACGGAAGATTGCAAATGATTGGAAAAGAGCACAGGTGGTCCCAGTCTTTCAAGAAGGGTCGTCGAGCAGATGCGCGAAACTATAGACCTATATCTCTGACGTCGATCTGTTGTAGAATTTTAGAACGTGTTTTTTGCTCGAGTATCATGTCGTATTTGGAAACCCAGAATCTACTCTGTAGGAATCAACATGGATTCCGCAAACAGCGATCGTGTGAGACCCAACTCGCTTTATTTGTTCATGAGACACGGAAAATATTAGATACAGGCTCCCACGTAGATGCTATTTTTCTTGACTTCCGGAAGGCGTTCGATACAGTTCCGGACTCTCGCCTGATAAATAAAGTAAGAGCCTACGGAATATCAGACCAGCTGTGTGGCTGGATTGAAGAGTTCTTAGCAAACAGAACACAGCATGTTGTTATCAATGGAGAGACGTTTACAGACGTTAAAGTAAAATCTGGTGTGCCACAGGGGAGTCTTATGGGACCATTGCTTTTCACAATGTATGTAAATGACCTAGTAGATAGTGTCGGAAGTTCCATGCGGCTTTTCGCGGATGATGCTGTAGTATACAGAGAAGTTGCAGCATTAGAAAATTGTAGCGAAATGCAGGAAGATCTGCAGCGGATAGGCACTTGGTGCAGGGAGTGGCAACTGACCCTTAACATAGACAAATGTAATGTATTGCGAAAAGAAGGATCCTCTATTCTGTGATTATATGATAGCGGAACAAACACTGGTAGCAGTTACTTCTGTAAAATATCTGGGAGTATGCATGCGGAACGATTTGAAGTGGAATGATCATATGATATTAATTGTTGGTAAGGCGGGTACCAGGTTGAGATTCATTGGGAGAGTCCTTAGAAAATGTACTCCATCAACAAAGGAGGTGGCTTACAAAACACTCGTTCGACCTATACTTGAGTATTGCTCATCAGTGTGGGATCCGTACCAGATCGGGTTGACGGAGGAGATGGAGAAGATCCAAAGAAGAGCGGCGCGTTTCGTCACAGGGTTATTTGGTAAGCGTGATAGCGTTACGGAGATGTTTAGCAAACTCAAGTGGCAGACTCTGCAAGGGAGGCGCTCTGCATCGCGGTGTAGCTTGCTGTCCAGGTTTCGAGAGGGTGCGTTTCTGGATGAGGTATCGAATATATTGCTTCCCCCTACTTATACCTCCCGAGGAGATCACGAATGTAAAATTAGAGAGATTAGAGCGCGCACGGAGGCTTTCAGACAGTCGTTCTTCCCGCGAACCGTACGCGACTGGAACAGAAAAGGGAGGTAATGACAGTGGCACACAAAGTGCCCTCCGCCACACACCGTTGGGTGGCTTGCGGAGTATAAATGTAGAATGTAGACGTAGATCAGATGGTCACCCACAATGCCGGCCCAAATGTTGAGCGAAAGCCATTCCCGTTGTTCGTGGACGTACGTGACATGAGGATTACCCCCTGCCCAGTAACGAACATTTCGAGTGTTGTAAAGGCCCTCCCGAAGGAAGGTGCACTCGTCGGTAAACAACACAATGGCGGGGAAGTCAGGGATCTCGTGCAACACGTCGCATAAACCACCGGTTTCATATGTGCCTGTGTTCACAGTCCGCCACAGAATTTAGGTCTTGGAAAGGGTGGAAACTAGATGGACGCTGGCAGTAATCCCTTAAAACCTCACAGACGAGCCGATGGGTGACCATGTCGTGTCCAACTGCTCGAGTGCTTGTTGTAGGTGCTTCCTCCAAGTGCTCAAGAACAGTCTCTTCAAATGCGGCATCGCATCGTGTTCGAGGTCCTCCAGCATCACCACGATGTCCCGCTATTTGCGGGTGTGGGGGACGTCTTGCTGGGTACCGTTCCTCACACAACCGTCGAGCTGCATGCGAATTACCATCGGCTAGTCCAGAAACAACAACTACATCTCGTTGTTCTTCAAACTAGTGCTGTGCAACCATGCTTACTGTATGAGTAAATCGCAGGTGACGTTCATGTGTGCTCTGAAGCGTGCCGCCAAATTCCTTAAAAAAAAAAAAAAAAAAAAAAAAAAAAAAAAAAAAAAAGGGGGGGGGGGGCTCTAAGCACTATGGGACTTAACATCTGAGGTCATCATTCCCCTAGACTTAGAACTACTTAAACCGAACTAACCTAAGGATATCACACACATCCATGCCCGAGGCAGGATTCGATCCTGCGACCGTAGGAGCAGCGCGGTTCCGGACTGAAGCGCCAAGAACCGCTCGGTCATAGCGGCCGACTACCATGTTTCCATACTTTACTGTGTAGGTTGACAATGCACTATATTTAATTTTGGTTCGTACTGATACCTATTCAAGGTCAATTACAGCCATACTGGAACAATTCATATAGATTTTGAATAAAATAATTTTGGGCATTAGGCCACATCATTATTAGACAGTATAGCAACTAAACTGCTAACGTTTCAAAAGGAAAAGTTCTCTTCAGGACAGTTAACTGCTGGATACTTGTGAAATCTTGCCCTATACAGTGTGGAAGTTTTTTTTTTTTTTTCAATAAATGAAGATTAGGGATCCTAGGCGGGTCCGCCAAATGTCGGGGGTTTTTAACTAGAATGCTTTTCCTTTTCACTTTCCCTGCTGGATCGGGTCGTTGGCTCTGGCTGTGGGCCTGTTATGAGACCCAACCTGTTAATTAAAACTGCTCCTTTACTAATTTTGATTAATATTTAATAACTAAATAGTTTTCAGGGAATTGATCACTACTAAACAAACACTAAGCATTGAACACATTTATTGAACAATAATCTTCCTAACATCAAACTGAACAATGACATACATTTATAAGTGATGAAATCAAGCTAGTAATGGCAATGGCCCTTAAATTCCAAAACTATAACGCATCTGTACTTGTGATTTTCTACTCTCTCTCTCTCTCTCTCTCTCTCTCTCTCTCTCTCTCTCTCTCTCCTTATCAGACGGCATAAAATACGTCAGACAAACCTACTTCAATTAACAAATTCTCAATAAGAGCGTGGCTGGAAAACTGAGCTCTGGTAATCTTAGGCGTGCGTAATATCGGATTAAATGCCGCTGAGCATCACGTTACCAAATGCAGCGTCGTGCAACAAAAATGAATTTATTTTCGCGAACAGGCTACCTGTTCGTAAACTCCTATTCGAAAGCTAATCCTGCTTTCTTTCCTATCGCGTCGCACTCGTTAAGACGGGACTCACCAGCCCAAAGGCGGAATCCAGTGATATCTTTAATAAAGTGTGGCTCGAGGAAATTGCTCTGCTCCTGTCTGCTTTCTGTGAGACAGTGTTCCCAACAGTAACCGGCGGAATCAGCCTGTCTCTAGCAGTAAAACACGACAGTTCCCCTAACTGAATACTAGTTTCAGTTGCAGCTGGCAGACTTATTCAAAGACCTGCACAGCACACTGAAAAGAGTTCACTCTCATACAGCAGAGCCGAAAGCACGACGTCCGCTCTCTACAGGAGCCGAGACGCTTCTCCCCGATAACAGCTCCAAAAGCTTCCCTCTGCAAAAATCAGCACCCCAACGCTATTTTTTCGAGCTGGCCAATCCCGTGGCTCTAGACCAGCACAGTTCGCTCGCACTATTATTTCCTGGCTTGGTCCAGCCAATCAAAACATTCCGCACCTTAATGCGCCTAGAATGATCTGAAACAAACAAACTCCGTTCAAAAGTGAACCCACCAATCGTGTTGTAACGACCACAACGCTATACTATTGCACCTATAATAAATTTTTTCTTCTGAATTTCGATAAATTAGTATAATCGATGTTCTGATTTCATTTCTTTTTTGTTTCATGCCATTATGTTAAAGAAACTGTAAACAATTTTCGATGTGAATATTAATGTTTTTGTCAAATTTCAAGTAATGTTATAATAGAAGTGAAATGTAACTAATGTTGAAACTATTGTAAGATGTGAAAGTTGTAATTGTGCGCCTGGTCCATACGTAGGCAATGTATTAGGATATGTGGAATGCAAAACCTTTGGTGAATACCCTGTCTGTTGGGGAGCGGTGAAAGGTGAATGGCAGGCGAGCGCGGGAAAATGCACAGGGGCGCTGCACGGCATAACGGGCTCAGCAGTACTAGTAGTCGGAGTTGGGCATCGGTCTGAGAAACACGTCCTGGATCGAGGAGGCTCTCCTGGAAAACGTGATTTCGTTGAGCCTCGGATGTGCCGTTTCCGACGCCTATACAGCATGGCACAATTCCATAGGCACTAAATGGAAAAGTATTGCGACGCTATGAAGAAGTAAAGTGCCGATACTTCAAGAGCCAATGCTGTAATTGCACGTGTGCTCTGTGCCTCGCCATCTCGCCGCCCGCCTACGGCCTCATCGATACGAACAGGTTGAAACTTTCAGTACTGTATTCGTGTGGACCAGTGTTACTTTTGTGCCATACTGTTCAATAACTTAAATTTTACCAGAACTGTCCTATTAGTTAATTATCCTTACAACTAACCTAGACGGGGTCCTTTCCACATGTTGTGCAATCCAAGTGTCCCGAAATGAAGATTTAAAGTATATGTTAATAATAATTACCTGCAGACCTATCTATGTTAGAATGATGTTTAAAGAACTTTGTTGTTAATGAAATGCTGGACGAATAAAATAGGTCTGACTAAGTTGGAAGATAATTTCGAAATTGTTTTAGTAATGAAGTTTAATTATTTGAGACAAAAATAATGGTAGTTAAATGAGCAGGAAATAAGACAAAAAGAGTAGTAACTCTTCTACATCTACATCTATACTCCGCGAGCCACCTTACGGTGTGTGGCGGAGGGTACTTATTGTACCACTATCTGATCCCCCCTTCCCTGTTCCATTCACGAATTGTGCGTGGGAAGAACGACTGCTTGTAAGTCTCCGTATTTGCTCTAATTTATCGGATCTTTTCGTTGTGATCATTACGCGAGATATATGTGGGCGGTAGTAATATGTTGCCCATCTCTTCCCGGAATGTGCTCTCTCGTAATTTCGATAATAAACCTCTCCGTATTGCGTAACGCCTTTCTTGAAGTGTCCGCCACTGGAGCTTGTTCAGCATCTCCGTAACGCTCTCGCGCTGACTAAATGTCCCCATGACGAATCGCGCTGCTTTTCGCTGGATCATGTCTATCTCTTCTATTAATCCAACCTGGTAAGGGTCCCATACTGATGAGCAATACTCAAGAATCGGACGAACAAGCGTTTTGTAAGCTACTTCTTTCGTCGATGAGTCACATTTTCTTAGAATTCTTCCTATGAATCTCAACCTGGCGCCTGCTTTTCCCACTATTTGTTTTATGTGATCATTCCACTTCAGATCGCTCCGGATAGTAACTCCTAAGTATTTTACGGTCGTTACCGCTTCCAATGATTTACCACCTATGGCATAATCGTACTGGAATGGATTTCTGCCCCTATGTATGCGCATTATATTACATTTATCTACGTTTAGGGAAAGCTGCCAGCTGTCGCACCATGCATTAATCCTCTGCAGGTCTTCCTGGAGTACGTACGAGTCTTCTGATGTTGCTACTTTCTTGTAGACAACCGTGTCATCTGCAAATAGCCTCACGGAGCTACCGATGTTGTCAACTAAGTCATTTATGTATATTGTAAACAATAAAGGTCCTATCACGCTTCCTTGCGGTACTCCCGAAATTACCTCTACATCTGCAGATTTTGAACCGTTAAGAATGACATGTTGTGTTCTTTCTTCTAGGAAATCCTGAATCCAATCACAAACCTGGTCCGATATTCCGTAAGCTCGTATTTTTTTCACTAAACGTAAGTGCGGAACCGTATCAAATGCCTTCCTGAAGTCCAGGAATACGGCATCAATCTGCTCGCCAGTGTCTACGGCACTGTGAATTTCTTGGGCAAATAGGGCGAGCTGAGTTTCACATGATCTCTGTTTGCGGAATCCATGTTGGTTATGATGAAGGAGATTTGTATTATCTAAGAACGTCATAATACGAGAACACAAAACATGTTCCATTATTCTACAACAGATTGACGTAAGCGAAATAGGCCTATAATTATTCGCATCTGATTTATGACCCTTCTTGAAAATGGGAACGACCTGCGCTTTCTTCCAGTCGCTAGGTACTTTACGTTCTTCCAGCGATCTACGATAAATTGCTGATAGAAAGGGGGCAAGTTCTTTAGCATAATCACTGTAGAATCTTAAGGGTATCTCGTCTGGTCCGGATGCTTTTCCGCTACTAAGTGATAGCAGTTGTTTTTCAATTCCGATATCGTTTATTTCAATATTTTCCATTTTGGTGTCCGTGCGACGGCTGAAGTCAGGGACCGTGTTACGATTTTCCGCAGTGAAACAGTTTCGGAACACTGAATTCAGTATTTCTGCCTTTCTTCGGTCGTCCTCTGTTTCGGTGCCATCGTGGTCAACGAGTAACTGAATAGGGGATTTAGATCCGCTTACCGATTTTACATATGACCAAAACTTTTTAGGGTTCTTGTTTAGATTGTTTGCCAATATTTTATGTTCGAATTCGTTGAATGCTTCTCTCATTGCTCTCTTTACGCTCTTTTTCGCTTCGTTCAGCTTTTCCTTATCAGCTATGATTCGACTACTCTTAAACCTATGATGAAGCTTTCTTTGATTCCGTAGTACCTTTCGTACATGACTGTTATACCACGGTGGATCTTTCCCCTCGCTTTGGACCTTAGTCGGTACGAACTTATCTAAGGCGTACTGGACGATGTTTCTGAATTTTTTCCATTTTTGTTCCACATCCTCTTCCTCAGAAATGAACGTTTGATGGTGGTCACTCAGATATTCTGCGATTTGTGCCCTATCACTCTTGTTAAGCAAATATATTTTCCTTCCTTTCTTGGCATTTCTTATTACACTTGTAGTCATTGATGCAACCACTGACTTATGATCACTGATACCCTCTTCTACATTCACGGAGTCGAAAAGTTCCGGTCTATTTGTTGCTATGAGGTCTAAAACGTTAGCTTCACGAGTTGGTTCTCTAACTATCTGCTCGAAGTAATTCTCGGACAAGGCAGTCAGGATGATGTCACAAGAGTCTCTGTCCCTGGCTCCAGTTCTGATTGTGTGACTATCCCACTCTATACCTGGTAGATTGAAGTCTCCCCCTATTACAATAGTATGATCACGAAACTTCTTCACGACGTTCTGCAGGTTCTCTCTGAGGCGCTCAACTACTACGGTTGCTGATGCAGGTGGTCTGTAGAAGCATCCGACTATCATATCTGACCCACCTTTGATGCTTAGCTTAACCCAGATTATTTCACATTCGCATTCGCTAATAACTTCACTGGATATTATTGAATTCTTTACTGCTATAAATACTCCTCCACCATTGGCGTTTATCCTATCCTTGGGGTATATATTCCATTCTGTGTCTAGGATTTCGTTACTGTTCACTTCCGGTTTTAACCAACTTTCCGTCCCTAATACTATATCTTGAATGCTTAATGATTCCAATAATCAAAATCTTCAATACAGTGATCATAACAGTTCCAGGGTCCCCACCCCCTCCCCCTTTTCTTTTCTATTCAATCGAATTCTGAAGTGTATTGAACTGATTTGACCAGCAAAGTTAAAGTCTATATAAAACCTAAATTTATTAGTGTTTTACCCTTTTAAAAATTGACATTGTATGTGTGTTTCGAAAATGCTATTTCTTGGGTAACCTATGCCCGATTTCAATCAGATCAATAGACAATACGAAGTTTGTAGTAAACATTATAGCGTATTGTTGTGTATTTATGGCGTGTCCATATTAGTACAGAAAGTGAGATTATTAGTTCAGTAGATTTTCTGGTTCTAAAATTTACCAGATAATGCAGTGTTACTACGTGTTGTTATGCTTGAACGTACATCCACTTGTACAGGGAAGAAACTCAGTTAATGCCTAATTAGGCTGGCGACCGTATTATTAACAGTTGGTAGCATCTGCTGTGTTGTTTCTTGTCCGTCCTAACGTGTAGTTGCACTTCAGACTTGCTTGACGTATCATTGTTGTTACTGAGTGGGTGAAAGTCTGATTTCGCCTCCATCCAGGTACACGCGGTCAACATATTTACCAAAATCCTTTCTTATAAGGTGAAGCCCGTCAACTTACCATAGTACAGGCTTTAAAGAGTATCGTGCGCCCGAGCGTAGTGTTACAGTGTCTCTCAGTTCGCCCTCGCGTGGGAAGAGGTCGTTGCAATAGCTTAACCGCATTTCTTAGAAAGTCCCAGAAAACGTTAAGCCTCGTGGGAAGGCTCCCTTAGGCGCCAGCTCGTCTCGGCGTAGCGCCCAGCGCCAACGAGGCGCCGTCCTTCGAAGGCCCGCCTCTCTTGTCCCCGCAGTGCGTGCCTACCTGCTCCGGCGGCGCGTCTCCCCCAGTGGGACGCTTTCGCAGAATGCCGGACATTTGCCACGCCGGACATTTGCCACACTCGCCCCTTCGCCAGGTAGCTTGAGTAGCGATCCCTCAGGTAAGGGACGCCCTTCCTCGTACTTCTCCTCTCCGCTTTCAAACCGCCGTCTCCACATCTTACTCTGTACAACCAGTACGTAAGGGACCTTCTTCATCGACATCTTGGCGAAATACGTAGCTTCTTTTCCGAAATCGAAATATTTATAACTTTTGCGAAACGAAAGCAATACCCACAATTATGTCAGTATGTAATTACTTCTACCAAGTATAAATATAGATCCCTCTGTCTGTAGGTTACTGATTTAATAGTTTCCAAAACGAAAGTCACTCTAGAAATGAGGCGGAAAATCCAGAGATTCTGGTCCTATGTTAAGTAAATCGGCGGAAAGACTCAGTAAGTACCTTTACTGTGCGACAGCGATGAGGAGGAGGAGGGGGAGACGAGGGATCTGACCCTTCGGAGCAGGTAACGGCGTGGCAAACGCCCGGCGTGGCAAATGTCTGCACACCAGTGGGACACTTTCACATGCCGACTCGTAATGGTCAGTTGTAAACTTCCGCACCCCTCTGCCCTGTCTTTAAGCGGTGCCGCTCGTCCGCTCCAGCCAAACTCCGTGAAAATATCATCTGAACCCAGACGTCATGCAACATGCGAATTTCTTAAAGTGAAGACGCATCTTATGCTGTCTGATACTCCGTGAACAATGGGCTGCCATTCCCCAAGAAACCTTGCAGCACCTGATTGAACGTATGCCTGCGAGACTGGAAGCTATCATGAAGGCGACGGCATACTGAATTCCAGCGTTACCGATGGAGGCCGCCAGGAACTTTTAAGTTATTTTCAACTGTGTGTCCGGATACTTTTGATCACATAGTGCATGTACCAACAGGAAGAGTTTATTGCGTACCTTTGTCGGTATTGTCTTCGCTGTATCTCATAGCTCGTACGTCTCCATTCGTACAGAACATTGTCTTGAGCGCGTTCAGTTCATATTGTACGCTGTTGACGCCACTAATCCAGTGAGGTAACGCTGTCAGGCTGCTTAGCGCGGCGTTCTTTTGTGCTGGACGGCGGTGCCAATCCGAATGTAGGTATCTGTTGGTTTGCATCGGATTCGTGTAGGCTTTATGTCCCAGATTGCCACGAGATGTTCTGTAATCCTCCACATCCTAGAAAAGAAGTTACTGCATTGTTTTCCGTTTCTAGATCGAACTTTATGTTCTCATGTAGCCTGTTGATTCATATACATATTTTTCTCTGTGCTCAATATGGATAATAAGCGGATATTCTGTATACTTTTATTCAAACCTCAGTGCAACCTCATACTGAAAATGAAGCCAAGACCTGTATCTTGGAACAAAACATCAACTGAGATCTATACTTCCTCTGGAACTGTTGATTTGGATATTTACTATTGACACTTAACTCTCGAGGTGTTGTCTCTCAGACTGGGCGAATATTTTAGAACTCACTCTCCAAGGCCAGTTGTGGTGGAGTGCTTCTATGCTCCCCCTACCCTCTTTAAATTGCCAAGCCGACGATGTTTTGTTGTCGGTTGCGTTCCCGCCTTGTGTGTTTATTGCTGACACGTGTTACTGGTATGTGTTGGAGTCTGTTAGACCGGGCCTCGTTAACTACGTACTTGCTTTCTTCAGTACGCAACCGGATAGCTCAAAATGTGATGGCACTAATTTTTAAATTTCCCGAGTTTTGATGAAATTGTTAGTCGGTCGGTGATATATATCAAGAGAAAGAGGAAAAAGACGAAGATCTTACATTAGCCAGTGATCACAGTTCTGCTATCGAACTAGAATATCATTCAGAGGAAGAACACCAGCTAACTTGGGATGGCGATCTGTCTGTTTCTTCAATGAAATACTTATAAATGTCTGCTAAAATCGAATGTGTTCTGAGTGGTGACAAGAAAAATGTAGTTCCCGGCAATTCATGTCAATTTCACAGTTTCTTTTTGTAGCTATCGGATGGAATATTTATGTGCAAATTTAAAACTTGGAATTTTGTTCTATATGGAAATTTATTTGCTGCACAGATTGTACAATTTTTCAGAATGTAAATTTCAGTACTCTAACACTATTTATGTGCACTATTTAAATTAACCGCGTAAAATTGTGCGTTTTTGTGTGATGAATAAAATGTTGCAGACTGCCTGGTGCAACAAAATAAACTGGAAGCATTTAAACAACACTTAAATAATTGTTAAAATAAATGTTATATAGCATAAATTAAAAATTTTATGTTTTTGCCTTAAATCTCGGTTTAAACATAGCGGCCCCAGAGAACCCGCTTCGTGGTATGCGTTACAGGAAAGTCACCTCACCAAAGGGTTAATCGTATGGCAAAAGTAAACACAGGTAGCAGTGAACACATGGTGTGTCGTGGGGCGATCACTCTGTTTTTAAAATAATTAAAAGCTACGATCGTTTCAATCGTTTATTAGATGACCGGTTTCAGCACTCTGAAGGTGCCATCATCAGATCTGAAACGTGGATTAACATTTATAAAACCATATGGACATCGTGGCATTTGGTCTGCCTCATATGCCATAATATCCATGTGGTTTTATAAATGTTAATCCACGTTTCAGATCTGATGATGGCACCTTCAGAGTGCTGAAACCGGTCATCTAATAAACGATTGAAGCGATCGTGGCTTTTCAATTACACACAGGTAGACTCTAACTGGGAGCAAGTCCGGTGATTTATTTGATGTCCCTTCTAGGTATTAGTGTTTGTTGCAGAGAATGTGTTTCAGAACTATCATAATACTGAGGCAGTAAACATAGAGAAGTAGTGCACCTACCTACAATGTTTACATACTGTCATTCAAAAGGTATAGCCAACATGTTTCACCCATACTTGTTCATAAGCTTGATCCTTCCTTTGAAACTAAAGTTTTAGTCTGAGTGGAGCTGTCATGGCTGGACAGTCGCAGTTTCGTCTGGTCATAAACTGCAGTAGTCCGGCTACAGCTGTGGCTTCTTTGATTATTCTGGGAGATATCTCACCTGAACTACAACAGATAAAATCTTGGTTAATTTTGTTACATGAATATAAAAGGATTTACTTAACTTGACACAATTCTTGGCCACAGCAGTGGTTGATAAATTACAACTGTCCTTGACTATTAAAGCGGCACTGGATGCATTAATTAAAAATCTCTTCTCCTGAAGTACAATGTTCAACGTCTGCAAAAGTATATTCCCGTTTCAGATTTGGAAAAAGCTTTAGTCCCAACTGGTCATACTGACTGCTTCAGCTGAGGTCACTCACTGATGCCCAGTACTTCTGTGCTCGGCTCTATTGACCTCCGTGTGACGGGGCTAATGTTGTTGTTGTCTTCAGTCCTGAGACTGGTTTGATGCAGCTCTCCATGCTACTCTATCCTGTGCAAGCTTCTTAATCTCCCACTACTTACTGCAACCTACATCCTTCTGAATCTGCTTAGTGTATTCATCTCTCGGTCTCCCTCTACGATTTTTACCCTCCACGCTGCCCTCCAATGCTAAATTTGTGATTCCTTGACTGCTCAGAACATGTCCTACCAACCAGTCCCTTCTTCTTGTCCCCAATTCTATTCAATACCGCCTCATTAGTTATGTGATCTACCCATCTAATCTTCAGCATTCTTCTGTAGCACCACATTTCGAAAGCTTCTATTCTCTTCTGACCTGAGGGAAAGGCGTCGCCTTTTTCAGCCTCTCCCGTTCGTCGCTTCGGACTGCAGCGAGATATCGCTGATGTCTGCGGTATCGATGTCCACTGCCGACTTCGGAGTGGCACCGCAATCTCTTTATGATGCCACAGGAACAAAGTCTGCTACAGCAACTAGTGATAAAGTAAGAGTCGATCTTGAGGCTATTTGGCAACAGGAAGGCTATACTCTATGTATATATGGACAAAGTATGGCTTTTTGTGGAACAACAGTAAATCTTTCTGATATTTTGAATCAAGATATGATTTCCATTTGTCTGTTAAAGACAGACAATGAAGCACTTCTAAGTACATGAAGTGGGATGAAACGTGTCAATGTGCTGTGCGCGAATGACCACGCTTCAGATGAGCAATAGTTTCAAGAAGTTCATTCGATAGCTAAGAATATGAGGTGGCTTCAGATAGATACCCGGTTGTCGTATGGGCGGTGGAACTAAATTTCCTTTAATTTACGTCAATGGTCACAATCTTTTCTGTTTAACAGATTACCGGTTTCGGTCTTTAATGACCATCATCAGATCTGTCTCATAAAAATAAAGTCCTAATGCACTGCCACTATGGCTGCAGCGCATTAAGTCTTTGTTTTTATGAGACAGATCTGATGATGGTCATTAAAGACCGAAACCGGTAATCTGTTAAACAGAAAAGATTGTGACCGTAGACGTATATTAAAGGAAACTTATTACATATACGGGTCACTGTGTTTTTTCGCGACGATGTCGCAGCTTTTGATGGAACTAAAGTTATAGTCTTTTTCATTAAGTGAGCGCCGATTAGAATGCATCGGGATAGCAGACAGGTGGTCGGCCAGAGCGGATGTAGCGTGTCGAAGGGTTACGATAAGAAGCGAGTCGGGCGCCGTGACTTGCAAGATCGTTAAGGCGGAAGGACAAAGAAAAGCCAGGGGTAGCTTAGCAGCATCCACGGGTGGACACCCATTGGGGATGGAGAAGGTGGACTGGTCCGACCAGATACGGCCGAAGGGTAAGAAAGTAGTTCATTTGAAAAAACTTTAAACTAGAGCAGAGGGCCCGAGTAAAATTTGCAAAAGAGTGCAAATCAAAAGTTAATATGCGCAGAAAGCAACAGAGAAAGTATAAGGTAAAATCTGTCTGTTTTAAGGGACGAAATGGAGGCTGATGCCACAAGCTATTTAGTGGGGGAGAAGTGGGCGCAGTTTGGATGAGCCTAAGTTGGGCGGAAGTTAAAAACTAAGCTCGGAATTTTGGCCGAATCTGAATAAGACAGTGATAAAGTAACGTTCGCATAGGCGATGAAGTTGTTTTGACTGTGAATGAATATTTATCTTGTTGTTGTTTTTGTGGTCTTCAGTCCAGAGACTGGTTTGATGCAGCTCTCCATGCTACTCCATCTGGTGAAAGGTTCTTCATCTCCCAGTACCTACTGCAGCCTACATCCTTCTGAATCTGTTTAGTGTATTCATCTTTTGGTCTCCCTCTACGATTTTTACCCTCCACACTGCCCTCCAATACTAAATTGGTGATCCCTTGATGCCTCAGAATATGCCCTACCAACCGATCCCTTCTTCTAGTCAAGTTGTACCACAAACTCCTCTTCTCTCCAATTCTATTCAATACCTCCTCACCAGTTATGTGACCTACCCATCTAGTCTTCAGCATTCTTCTGTAGCACCACACTTCGAAAGCTTCTATTCTCTTCTTGTCTAACTATTTATCGTCCATGTTTCACTACCATACATGGCCACACTCCATACAAACTCTTTCAGAAACGACTTCCTGACACTTAAATCTATACTCGATGTTAATAAATTTCTCTTCTTCAGAAATGCTTTCCTTGTCATTGCTAGTCTACATTTTATATCCTCTCTGCTTCGACCAGCATCAGTTATTTTGCTCCCTAAATAGCGATACTCATTTACTACTTTAAGCGTCTCATTTCCTAATCTAATTCCCGCAGCATCACCCGATTTAATTCCACTACATTCCATTATTCTCGTTTTGCTTTTGTTGGTGTCCATCTTATATCCTCCTTTCAAGACATGGTCCATTCCATTCAACTGCTCTTGCAAGTCGTTCGCTGTCTCTGCCGGAATTACAATGTCATCGGCGCCGGCCGTAGTAGCCGAGCGGTTCTAGGCGCTACAGTCTGGAATCGCGGGACCGCTACGGTCGCAGGTTCGAATCCCGCCTTGGGCATGGATGTGTGTGATGTCCTTAGTTAGGTTTAAGTAGTTCTGAGTTCTAGGGGACTGATGACCTCTGAAGTTAAGTCCCATAGTGCTCAGAGCCATTTGAACCAATGTCATCGGCGAACCTCAAAGTTTTTATTTCTTCTCCATGGATTTTAATTCCCACTCCAATTTTTTCTTTTGTTTCCTTTACTGCTTGCTCAATACACAGATTGAATAACATCAGGGATAGGCTACAACCCTGTCTCACTCCCTTCGCAACCACTGCTTTCCTTTCATGTCCCTCGACCCTTATAACTGCCTTCTGGTTTCTGTACAAATTGCAAATAGCCTTTCGCTCCCTGTATTTTACTCCTGCCACCTTCAGAATTTGAAAGAGTATTCCAGTCAACATTGTCAAAAGCCTTCTCTAAGTCTACAATTGCTAGAAACTAGGTTTGCCTTTCCTTAATCTATTTTGTAAGATAAGTCGTAGGGTCAGTATTGCCTCACGTGTTCCAACATTTCTACGGAATCCAAACCGATCTTCTCCAAAGTCGGCTTCTACCAGTTTTTCCATTCGTCTGTAAGGAATTCGTATTAGTATTTTGCAGCAGTGGCTTATTAAACTGACAGTTCGGTAATTTTCACATGGCATAGACGCAAATAGTTAATAGTGCGTGTAACAACACGACAGTCATTGAACATGTTAAGTCTGCTGCTCTGCTCGCTCCTGCTGTTGCAGTTCTGTTTTTGTTTTCTGCCAATGGTCATTATGATCAATTGGTTACGATCATGCTTATTTTTATGTGGGATATCAAGTGTAAGTAAGATTGAGACAACAACCAAATGCAATCGGTATCTGACGGTGGTCTTAAACTCACTTAGAGGGGCATATCTGTCTGACCGCTATCTGACTCGATTCTGGAGTGCAAACTACGATTTTGCGATTTGTTTGTAATAAATTGTATCAAAGGATTTTGAGGCCAACGTATCTCTAGAATATAATTGCTCTTATCAGAGCTGCATTGCATTATTTAGTAGCAACCGAATTCCTCTCCAAAACCTTAGTTCTACGCATCTGCTAAGTCCATAATCCACGGGGTGCCGAATAAGGTGCGGGCGGCTGAACTGCAGGTAAGGGCAGGTAAGATTACAGGTCGAGAAAGTGCAGAGCCTGACAACGCTGCCACTGCACAGTTGAGTCACAAAGAGGACCTACCACCCACCCCTGTAAATTTACTGCTTACCTTACCAGACCGCACAAGGCGTCCAGTACGTTATAAGTTAGGGTTTGTCATTCCACAGAGGGGATGTTACAAGGTGTTACATCGGCCTAGGCAGTGTTACAATACAACCAAGAAAATTTATGGTAGTAAAGAAAAAATTACTTCTTTGAATGCAGCTTTGAGAGTAGATCATTGTGAGAATGTTGTCAGTCTGCTCTACAACCAGACTACATAATCTAGAAAACGTGGATTCTGAGGCAAAAATGTTTGAAATGTGATACCAATGCTCTAAGGAAGAAATGCTCTTTCGTACAGTCAAAAGCCGAAGAGTAATTCCCAGAGATTTAGAGTCATGTAGACACTTAGAGACAGACGCAGACCCAATTGTGTGATATACTCAATGAATTTAGGGCCTTTAGTGGTTCTGTGATACAAAATCAATCAATCAATCAATCAATCAATCAATCTCTTTATTCATCTGTTAACAATATACATTGTATGGATGTAGTCAATTAAAATATCGTTTCTTATCTTTAATTTGTTTCAAAAACTTGGATAATAAATAGAAATATTTTATATCAGTATATATAAATAATATCACTTTTCCATATTCAGATAGACTTCAATGCTACAAAAACTACGTGTTAGTAAAACTTGTTTAAGATCTACCTTGAATTTATGAAATTCTTTAACTTTCTTTATTGTTGAAGGCAATTCACTGAAGTATTTTGGGCTGGTAGTTTACACTTTTTTGGTAGAGTGCTCCTTTGTGGGTGTCTCTGTGAAAACCATCCCTGTTCCTTGTTTCATGGTTATGAACCTGATTATTTAATGTTGAAAATTCCTGGTGAGTTTTCAGAAAGCATACACATTCATAGATGTATAAGCTAGGAAGAGTCATTATTTTAAATTCTTTAAATATTTCCCTGCATGACACTCTGCGGGGAACTCCATTCATTATTCTAATAGCCCTTTTTTGAAGTTTGCAGCATTCCCAAAGCATTCTTAGCACATAGCAGCATTTACTTAATTTTTTACTCAAAACTTCTAGATGCTTTTCCCATCTCAAGTGCTCATCCACCCATATACCGAGGAATTTTATGTATGGAGCTAGTGCAATAACATAGTTCCCTAACTCAGCTTTTACTCTTCTTCTAGCTTTAATTTTAATATTACTGAAATTCATCAATACCGTTTTATCCTTATTAATGATCAAAGCATTATCACCAAGCAATTTTCCTGTTCCATTTATTGTCCTAGAGACACACTGCTGTAGATCATCCTCAGTGTATGCTTCTATAAAAATGCTAGTATCATCAGCGAACATCACTGTTTCTGCAACTGTCAGATGGTTTGGCAAATCGTTTATGTACACCAAGAACATTCTCTGCCTTCATGACATTTGTACTTTCTGTTGTCTATCAGAGAGATAAGACTTGAACCATTTGAAGGCAAGTCCACGCACCCCATAACATTCTAGTTTCATAAGCAATAAGTTAAGGCTGATTAATCAAATGCTTTACATAAATTTAAGAATATTCCACAGCTTAATTCGTTCTTGTCCAAGGAATTTAGAACCATTTTCATGAATTGGAAGACTGCCATTTCTGTGGATCTGTTCTTTCTAAACCCATTTTGAGCATTAGTATATTTTTATTCAGGAAGTCAGCTAGCCTTTCATACATTACTCTTTGCATTACTTTAGAGAAACCTGACAATAATGACACTGGCCTATAATTATTTATGTCAGCTGTACTCTCCTTTTTGTGAAGTGGCTTTATTATGGAGAGTTTTAGTTTTGATGGGAACACCCCTGTCCTGAAAGAAGTATTAATAATGTCAGTTAGGTGAGTATCTATATACTGGTAGAACTATGTCTGGAATTCTGTCAATATCACAAGACATTTTATTTTTTAGTTTATTAATAGCATCTGTAACTTCACATTCTGTTAATGGGTGCAGAAACATTGTCTTTTCACAAGTTGGTATTTTTATGTTTTTGTTGTTTGAATTGCACAGGCTTTTAATTGGGTTCGGTGCTATGTTCACATAATGTTCATTGAATATATTGGCTACCTGTTGAGCATTTTCTATCACTTTACCCTCATTTTTAATTTTTAAGTTATGGGTCTTGGTTTTACATTTTCCTATCCTATTGTTTATAACTTTCGAAAACGATTTTGATTTATTGCCTCCATTATTAAAGTATGAATCATTGCTTAGCCTTTTGGCTGCCTGTAAAACTTTCCTATAGACCCTTCTATATTTCCTATAGTATAGTTTTTTTGTTGTATTTATGTTAGCACGTTTTTTTTATTTTTCTAAGGGTGGTTGCTGATTTTTTAATCCCTTGTGTTACCCATGTGTTTGTCTTCACTGACTAATTCTTTTTAACGGGGATGCTACATTGTAGCAATATTTATAATCAGTGAGAACACTGTCATATATAAGTTAAACGAAAAAAATACTGAAGCCGACCAACAACTAGCATATGTAGATATTAAATTGAGGAATCTACAGGAACTTGGTTTGCAACACATTTTCATAGCAACGTAATGTTAACAGTCACCCATTACTTTACCAGCTTAACTTAAAGGGTATTAGTTAAAATGAGAGCAATCTCAGCTGCATTTTTTGTATAGAACCTGACAGGGATTTTAGCGACTCGAGCTGATTCTCAACGCCACTGACATTAATATGTCCACTAATCATCTTTCCAGTGGCGTGAGAATTAAACTGGAGCAGGACTTTTGTATCATCCTTCGTAAAGGAACATTTGAAAATGGAGTTAAACATTCTTGTATTTTCTTTGTTGCACTCTATTTCAGCTCCCATGTCACGAATGAACTTCTGATCACTATCTCTGGTGCCACTATAGTCTTCAAATATGAGGAAAATTCCTTTGTGTTTTGTGATGTATATGCCAATAACATTTGGTACGGTAGTCAGTGAAGGGACCTTGCGTTTTCCTTTTGACTGCTGATTTCATTTCATTTAACATCTATCTACTATGCAGTGCTATTGTTTCTTTAGACGATTCTCTACGTTGAATATGTACCACAGTGGGTTGTTCCCATCTTGAGCTGCTCCGCTGCGTACATACCTACCCACTGCTTGGCCAACCAATCCTTTTAAAAATCTCTTACGATATGACGTCACTGTCTCTTTATATTAGTTACTGAACCTGTAATGTTCTACTTGATTTTACTGTCCTTTGTACTTCGACAATCACCACTGCTATGACACCTTGAGGTCGCCGATACGTAAACATCTTCAAAGAGCACAGGTCTGTTTGTTGCCATTAGATCTAACATACACTCCTGGAAATTGAAATAAGAACACCGTGAATTCATTGTCCCAGGAAGGGGAAACTTTATTGACACATTCCTGGGGTCAGATACATCACATGATCACACTGACAGAACCACAGGCACATAGACACAGGCAACAGAGCATGCACAATGTCGGCACTAGTACAGTGTATATCCACCTTTCGCAGCAATGCAGGCTGCTATTCTCCCATGGAGACGATCGTAGAGATGCTGGATGTAGTCCTGTGGAACGGCTTGCCATGCCATTTCCACCTGGCGCCTCAGTTGGACCAGCGTTCGTGCTGGACGTGCAGACCGCGTGAGACGACGCTTCATCCAGTCCCAAACATGCTCAATGGGGGACAGATCCGGAGATCTTGCTGGCCAGGGTAGTTGACTTACACCTTCTAGAGCACGTTGGGTGGCACGGGATACATGCGGACGTGCATTGTCCTGTTGGAACAGCAAGTTCCCTTGCCGGTCTAGGAATGGTAGAACGATGGGTTCGATGACGGTTTGGATGTACCGTGCACTATTCAGTGTCCCCTCGACGATCACCAGTGGTGTACGGCCAGTGTAGGAGATCGCTCCCCACACCATGATGCCGGGTGTTGGCCCTGTGTGCCTCGGTCGTATGCAGTCCCGATTGTGGCGCTCACCTGCACAGCGGCAAACACGCATACGACCATCACTGGCACCAAGGCAGAAGCGACTCTCATCGCTGAAGACGACACGTCTCCATTCGTCCCTCCATTCACGCCTGTCGCGACACCACTGGAGGCGGGCTGCACGATGTTGGGGTGTGAGCGGAAGACGGCCTAACGGTGCGCGGGACCGTAGCCCAGCTTCATGGAGACGGTTGCGAATGGTCCTCGCCGATACCCCAGGAGCAACAGTGTCCCTAATTTGCTGGGAAGTGGCGGTGCGGTCCCCTACGGCACTGCGTAGGATCCTACGGTCTTGGCGTGCATCCGTGCGTCGCTGCAGTCCGGTCCCAGGTCGACGGGCACGTGCACCTTCCGCCGACCACTGGCGACAACATCGATGTACTGTGGAGACCTCACGCCCCACGTGTTGAGCAATTCGGCGGTACGTCCACCTGGCCTCCCGCATGCCCACTATACGCCCTCGCTCAAAGTCCGTCAACTGCACATACGGTTCACGTCCACGCTGTCGCGGCATGCTACCAGTGTTAAAGACTGCGATGGAGCTCCGTACGTCACGGCAAACTGGCTGACACTGACGGCGGCGGTGCACAAATGCTGCGCAGCTAGCGCCATTCGACGGCCAACACCGCGGTTCCTGGTGTGTCCGCTGTGCCGTGCGTGTGATCATTGCTTGTACAGCCCTCTCGCAGTGTCCGGAGCAAGTATGGTGGGTCTGACACACCGGTGTCAATGTGTTCTTTTTTCCATTTCCAGGAGTGTACTTTGACATGCCCGCATCTCGTGGTCGTGCGGTAGCGTACTCGCTTCCCACGCCCGGGTTCCCGTGTTCGATTCCCGGCGGGGTCAGGGATTTTCTCTGCCTCGTGATGGCTGGGTGTTGTGTGCTGTCCTTAGGTTAGTTAGGTTTAAGTAGTTCTAAGTTCTAGGGGACTGATGACCATAGATGTTAAGCCCCATAGTGCTCAGAGCCATTTGAACCATTTGTACTTTGACAATCACTACCGCTATGACACCTTGAGGTCGCCGATATGTGAACATCTTCAAAGAGCTCAGGTCTGTTTGTTGCCATTAGATCTAACTTATTTTCAACATATGTGGCATTCTAAATTATTTGTTAAAGCAATTATTTCGCAAGATATCTTGTCGCTTCCACTTACATGTGGGTGTGACTGTTTTGGCTGATACTATCAATTGTAAATTAATGCCCACATTTGATACTGAGCCTTTTCCAAACATTCGTGCATTCACCTTGCGTTTCTGACCTTGTGAATTTGAGTTTCTTGACTATGTGAAGAGCACTCTTTTTTTCAGCACTGCTTCAGATTTTGGGAGTTTGTTGTGAATGGTTCAGCAGTTGATTGTTAGGATTTTAACTGTTTCATCAATGAGAGCATTTCTTTGGGTTTGCACTAATACTTCACGATCTGAAACAGTTATCATTACTGGACTGGATGGTAAGTTGTATAACCTAAACGACCCTTCGATACAGTTAACATACAACCAGCTGTGGGGGTCGCAAATGGTGATGTGCAGTGCACATGTGACCCATTTAAGGGCACTGTACTGTTCTCAACCCTGAACATCAAATGCAGGGAGTCTCAGACTCGCTTGTCACAGTATGTTCGAAGTCTCCAGTTCAGGTCATTCATTTTCTGCACAACCAGATGGCCATAGTCATTTCGGGGTACAGTGTGGGAAATCGGTGAATTTCATTACAGCTTCATGGGCGAGGCTTCTCTTCTCAACATTCTCAGCCTATCACTGGAATGATCCAACTATGACATGAGACTCCAGGCGACAGGAACTATTTGTGCTAACATGTGTCACATTCTGCCTCTAGTTGCACCTTGTTCCCTCAGTGGCTGTTGGAATAGCCTCTTCAATATGTTGAGTGAGGCTCTCACCTATACACACTACATGTAGGTGGTGACTGTTCCATTTCCTTAACAGGTACTATTATTGATTGTAAATTTGAAATGTAGACCATTAACAGTCCCCTGATACTTTTGTCTTTCTTTCCTCACGTGCAAATCCTCTATTGATTGCTCAGTTTCAGTGGAAGACAGCACCTCAAACTTTTTGGTCAGGGGTATGAGTGTAATTCCCCCAGTAGAGCAAAGTAGACCACCCTGTGCCACAACATGCAGCTGAGCATAACGCAGTTGATTTCAATGGCTGCTTTACTACTCAAGCCATCTATATCCTTCCCTCCAACACTTTATTTTCTAAACTGCACAAATGGGAATTACTCTTACAACACATTCTCTAGTCCCATAATTATCCTAGCCTCAATCTCTGGTAACATACTGTTCCCACACATGCCATCAACAGTTTCCACTCCCTTTGTTCTACCCTCTCCTCCTCATTCTCACCAACCACTCTATTTATTTGCAGCCCCCTGCCAATACATCCACCCATCTCTCGCCGCATCTCTCCTCCCCCGCCCCCCCAACTCTCCTTTCCCCCCCTCCCCCCACCCCAACTCCCTGCCCCACAACCTCCTGACACTGTGTCTGTTGGCAGTCTAGTCTGTGCACACACCACCAGACAGCGTTCGTCTCCCTCCCCACCATACACTACTATCTCTTCTTTTCACTGCCCCCTCCAGATAGCTGCCTGCAACGTTTCCTATCGCCTGCCAAACAGCCCGGATTTGGATGCCTCATACTCATCTATGGTCACAAGAATCGCTGGTTATGATGACAACATTCTGGCACAGACAACGAGCTGCAGACCAGCATAGAGAAGTGGCGGAAATCACAGGCGCCTGCCTTCTATGACGAGGGTATTGTAAAGCTGCTACAACGCTACGACTAACGTCTAAGTCGGAACGGTAACTGCGTAGAGAAAAAGTTTGAAGGTGTAGCAAACTGTTGAAAATAAAACAATTTTGTTTTTCACCGTGGTTTCCATTTCGCGGCAGATTGGACCTTACTGTCTGAATAGCCCTCAAATTCATACACACACTGTATATTTCTAAGCACAGAGTGACCACCACCTTACCTGGATCACTGAAATTTCTTACGAAAAATAGCTGCATGTGCAGTTTAGCGCTTGAGCAAAATGCAATGTTAGGGAATGGAGCACGTTTCGCATGAAACCAGCATCACGTATTCAAACATTGAGACAAAGAATACGTGATGAAATTGGCGAATGAAGGAGGAGGTGTAAGATAACGAATTGTCGCAGTCCAAATGTATGGAAAACGGAATATACTACATGAACAGATCACTTAGACAAATTATCTTTTGTGCTCACGAACAGATATATAGTCACAACATTTAACATCCCTTTCGAACATCATATCACAAAACTACAAACAAAATAACTTGACTAGCAGTTGAGAAGCGCATTCGCGAATGAGAGAAGCTTTATTATGTCCCTTGAGTTTACAGATCGTTAACACAGAGATGGATACAAATCACCATGTGTTGTGCAGCAAGTTAAAACGAAATCAAAGACGAGGTGCTGTGTACAGGAAGTCCACATAAATAGTGGGACAAAGTTCATTTCAGTGCACTTTGTTAGTGTGGGTTTCCTAGATTCAGAGGCAAACCTATTTTTTTAAACTGTGTGATCAAAAATATCCCGACACCCCCACAAACATACCTTTCTCATATTACGTGCACTGTGCTGCCACCTACTGCCAGGTACTCCGTATCAGCGACGTCAGTATTCCAGAATGTAGGAGACGAGGTACTGGCAGAAGTAAAGCTGTGAGTACCGGGCGTGAGTCGTGCTTCGGTAGCTCAGTTGGTAGAGCACTTGCCCGCGAAAGGCAAAGGTCCCGAGTTCGAGTCTCGGTCGGGCACACAGTTTTAATCTGCCAGGAAGTTTCGACCTCAGTATTCACTAGACATCGTGAGAGAGCAGGATGGGGCGCTTCAAGGAACTCACGGACTTCGAACGTGGTCAGGTGATTGGGTGTCACTTGTGTTATACGTCTGTACGCCATATTTCCACACTCCTAAACTTCCCTAGCTTCACTGTTTCCAATGCCATAGTGAAGTGGAAACATGAAGGGACAAGTAGAGCAAAAAGTTACACAGGCTGACCTCACATGTTGAGTGACAGAGACCGATGACAGTTGAAGAGGGTTGTAATGTATTATAGGCAGATATCTATCCAAACCATCACACAGGAATTCCAAACTGCATCAGGATCTACTGCAATTACTATGTCAGTTAGTAGGGAAGTGAGAAAACTTGGATTTCATGGTCGAGTGGCTGCTCATAAGCCACACATCACGCTGGTTAATGCCAAACGACGCCTCGCTCGGTGTAAGGAGCGTAAACATTGGACAATTGAATAGTGGAAAATGTTGTGTTGAGTGACGAATCGTGGTACATAATGGGGCGATCCGACGGCAGGGTTTGGATATGGCAAATGCCCGGAGAATGTCATCTGCCAGCATATGTAGTGCCAACAGTACAATTCTGAGGCGGCGGTGTTATGGTGTGGTCGTGTATTTCATGGAGGGGGCTTGCACCCCTTGTTTTGCGTGGCACTATCACAGCACAGGCCTACACTGATGTTTTAAGCAGGATTAACGATGTAGTGTGCCACGAACTTTTATGTTGAAACTTCCATGCAGATTAAAAGTGTGTGCCGGACCGAGAATCTAACTCGGGACCTTTGCCTTTCGCGGGCAAGTGCTCTACCAGCTGAGCTACCCAAGCACGACTCGCGCCCCGTCCTCACAGCTTTAATTCCGCCAGTACCTCATCTCCTACCTTCCAAACTTCACATAAGCTCTCCTGCGAACCTTGCAGAACTTCTAAGTTATTTTCAGCCAGGTGTCCAGATACTTTTGATCACATAGTGTAGTTGCATTCCAGCTGGAGTTGGCAATCATGTGTACGTGAGTTGTGCTTGCCTGCGTGTAAGAATGGTGTGTGTGTTTCTTACAATTGAAGGTTGTGGCTGAAAGCTTTATGTATCTTATTTTATAACCGTTTGTTAGACTAATTTCGGTTTGTTTGATGTGAAAAGGAACACCAAGTAATTTTCTTTCATTTGATGAGGATTCATCAAGTTTATGGAACTAGTCACATAGTATGAAACAGTGCAGGGCATGAACAACCATCCTTCGGGTTAGTGGAATTATATCAGAATATTGGCAGACTCCTCCACATATTAGTAAATATGAATAAAATTTTAGGAACATTTCTCTTGAATTGTTGACTAATCTCAGATGGACTGTGAGTACTCAGTCTACATAAGATGGTCCGCTTTTTATTCATTACAACACATTTTCAGGTAATAAAATCTAGTTGTGATGTAACATAACTAACAATGATGGTTACAATACCAAATTTTTTAAATTATTTGTTTTTGTACACAAGTCACTTTAATTATATTTAATCTGTCAGCTCTCATTGTGTAACTGAACTTTTTTACTTAAGATTTCCCGTTTACAAATGGTACCCAAAATCACTAACATTTGTTATAGGTAAGGACCTACTATGATATGTAACGATTAAATTTTTGTGTTATGTGCCTACGACACCTGCCAATTCCTTTCCGTGAGTAATTTCACTCTGTAAAAAAATGATTTAAATGGCTCTGAGCACTATGGGACTTAACATCTGTGGTCATCAGTCCCCTAGAACTAGAACTTAGAACTACTTAAACCTAACTAACCTAAGGACATCACACACATCCATGCCCGAGGCAGGATTCGAACCTGCGATCGTAGCAGTCGCGCGGTTCCGGACTGAGTGCCTAGAACCACTAGACCACTGCGGCCGGCTTTCACTCTGTAGGCTGATCTATTATTTTGAAATAAAACCTTTTATTATTTGCTTGGCTTGCCTTATTAACAGCTTAATTAGCATTAATCAATTGATTAATATTAATATTAAATAACGAGAAGTCATAAGGAACCACATCAGTGTCCAACAATTATCTTTTGTGGACAGATTCAACAAAATCTATCAAGCAGACATATTCAGGTAACTAAGACTAAATATTCAATGAGTGTAATAGGGAACCTCACAAAGACTTGTAAAACTGCAAAGAGCATATAAAGTCGCCTGAAACATGTACAACAAAAATCTATATCAGAAAAGGGAAAAGCATGGCATAACAACAGTTGTGGAAGCTGTTGCTCATTACATGTATGGAGCCCAGATAAGTTTTGGTATATCCCCAAAACAAAACCAATGACTAACAAGGAAAGTAAATTTTCAGAAAAGCTGAGGAATGTAAATGAAAAAGAAAGTGTAGGACAAAGAGAGATGTTGGGAGGAAAAGAAAAAGACGTACAAAATAAGTTCAAACGCGCTCCTTACCTAAGTGTACATTGACATTTTCATACTTGTGCTGTCTTAACCAAACGCAGTCATTTGATATACACAACAACCACACACTGTTCAGTTTTTATATTCTCACAGTGACTATTATTTCTGCATGTTTTAGTCATTCGTCCCCTGTCAAACTGGTTCAATGTCTTGTAGGTATATTATAGCTCCATCTGAAATGATATAAAGTTGTAGCTGTTCAAAATTCCTGCCACTCTGCTGTTGCTCCCCAGACTCCACTGGAATCTGGCCACCCTGAGCTGAGGCAGCATCTTTTGCAATGGTGACATAATGTCATTATTATGGTACCAGTGAAACCAGAGCCATTATTACAATTTTTTAATTCTCATGATCTTGTCAATAATTTGAAATTACTCCAAGGCCGATTTTATTGACGATTGAGACATCAAAATAAAAAACTGAGTAACCCTCAATTACTACCAGTTGTGTTTAAATGCAAGTCCTCTCTAATATCTTGAAGGTACCTGCCTCCTTGGGGGATTGTGCTGCTACCTCGGAATCTTGGTCATTTTCTTGCACGGATCGTAAATTCCCCATCTACATTGCTGTTTATTTCACATTATGCTGCTCATTTGGACGTACGACGCTCGACATACGAGTACACAACCTATTGCAGTGTTAGCTGAAGCAATAATGAAGGAATAGCTGTGTGTTCACAATTTTGAAACAGCCATGGAATGGCGCAAAACAATGTTATTTTTGAACGGCGCCAACTCGAGGGTTAAACGGACCTCCTGGAACATAATGACTGTCTTCCTACGCATTCTACATTGATTAGGGCTCAAATAAAGGTTATCTCCCCTTGTTTTAGCTTTGTGACACTTTTGTTCCTTGGATGCTTAAAAATTTACAACATGTACAAATATCAGTAGTAAAATCGTATTTTGACGTGTCTAAAATACAAGTATAAGGGTTGTTTATAACGATATCTCTACTTGGTTACTGTTGAAATGCGTGAGGAAACAGGGCAATGCAGGTCGCTTATTACGTTCAAATTACCAAAATATTATCGCTAACAGTACAGTTTCATCAACGCTTCGGTGAGTGTACAGATAATGTATCTAAATTTTAACAAATTCTGTGTGACTCATGACGAAACGATTTCTTTCTAACGAGCAGTTGGAAGCATTAGAAATTGAACTGACAGTAAGGAGAATGTTTCTGAAGTGGTAGTTCACGCCTGCATTCAAATCAGAGTACACTTTAATCAAGGAAAGTGTCCAGTGCAAACGGACACCTGGTGCAAAAAGACATACTATATCTCGAATAAGTGATACAAAACCCTCTTCATAAGCTCTTATTAACTATAATCGTGAAAGTCTTGTAAAGAAATGACTAACATTGAAGGTCGAAATGTATATGGTGACAGCTGAAATGATTTAAGTGGAATTACACTTGAAACCTAAATACACACGTCAAAAAAAGTTTTGCATCACCTCCGTCATGGCATAGTATCCATAGGTTCATCAAGGCACTGTTGGTCCAGGCTGTCCCACTCCTCAACGGCGATTCGACTTAGATCCCTCACAGTGGTTGGTGGGTCACGTCGTCCAGAAACAGCTCTTTTCAATCTATCCCAGGCGTGTTCGATAGAATTCATGTCTGGAGAACATTGTGGCAACTAGTCGAGCGATGTCGTTATCCTGAAGGAAGTCATTCACAAGATGTGCACGATGGTGGTACGAATTGCCGTCCATAAAGACCAATGCCTCGCCAATATGCAGCGGCGTGCGTCGGCCCCACATAATGACACCCGAAAACATCGGGGAACCACCACCTTGCTGCACTCGCTGGCCAGTGTGTGTAAGGTGTTCAGCCTGACCGCGTTGCCTCCAAACACGTCTCCGACGATTGGCTGGTTGAAGGCATATGCGACACTCATCTGTGAAGAGAACGCGATGCCAATCCTGAGCGGTCCATTCGGTACGTTGTTGGGCCCACCTGTACAGCGCTGCATGGTGTCGTGGTTGCAAAGACGGACCTCGCCATGGGCGTCAGGAGTGAAGCCGACAATCTTTTTTTTTTTTTTTTTTTTTGTGGTTTTAGGGCGCACAACTTCAATGGTCATTAGCGCCCAGACTACTCTAAGAATGCACCGCGAGGCACAAGTGGACAACAACAACTAAAAGGGAAAACACGATAAAAGACAGACTGACAGGCATAGGATTAAAAAACAGCATCATCAAATGTCCTGAGAGAGGTTTGTCAAATTGATAAAACGAAGAACACGAGCAACTGCTCGTGGGTCATCCGCTAAAATGGCATCGAAAGTACTTGGCAGGTTAAGATCTAGACGCAGTGTGTTAAAATATGGACAGGACATTAAAATGTGTCGAACCGTCAGCAAGTGCCCACATGGGCAGAACGGCGCTGGCGCAGCCGTCAGCAGATGGCGATGGCTGAACCGGCAGTGTCCAATTCTTAACCCGGCTAAAACTACCTCCTCCCGCCGAGAAGGGCGTGAGGAGGACGTCCAAGCCACGGGAAGAGGTTTTAAGGCCCGAAGCTTGTTGTCTGTAAGTGCAGCCCAATCGGCATGCCACAGCGACACAATGCGCCGACAAATGACCCTGCTAAAATCGGACGAAGGGACACAACAAGAAGCTGTCCGAGGCTGGAGGACCGCAGCCTTGGCCGCGGCATCTGCAGCTTCGTTCCCAGGGATACCGACATGGCCAGGAACCCACATAAAGCTAACCGGAGAACCGACGTCCACCAGCTGCTGAAGAGAGCGTTGGATCCGGTGTACGAAAGGGTGAACCGGGTACGGATCACTGAGGCTCTGGATGGCGCTCAGGGAGTCGGAGCAGATGACATAAGCAGAATGTCGGTGGCGGCAGATGTAAAGAACAGCCTGGTAGAGGGCAAAGAGCTCAGCTGTGAAGACCGAACAATGGCCATGGAGCCGGTATTTGAAACTTTGTGCCCCGACAATAAAGGAACACCCGACCCCGTCATTGGTCTTAGAGCTATCTGTATAAATGAAAGTCATGTTGATGAACTTCGAACGAAGTTCCAAAAAACGGGAGTGGTAGACCGAACCGGGGGTAACCTCTTTTGGGAGCGAGCTGAGGTCAAGGTGAACGTGGACCTGAGCCTGGAGCCAAGGTGGCGTGTGGCTCTCGCCCACTCGAAAGGTTGCAGGGAGTGAAAAATTAAGGTGTTGAAGGAGGCGACGAAAGCGAACTCCAGGGGGTAGCCGACAATCATGCAGCCTACTGCGCACAGTTTGAGTCGTAACACGACGTCCTGTGGCTTAAGCATTATTCAACATGGTGGCGTTACTGTCAGGGTTCCTCCGAGCCATAATCCATAGGTAGCGGTCATCCACTGCGGTAGTAACCCTTGGGCGGCCTGAGCGAGGCATGTCATCGACAGTTGCTGTGTCTCTGTATCTCCTCCATGTCCGAACAACATCGCCCTGGTTCACTCCGAGACGCCTGGACACTTCCCTCGTTGAGAGCCCTTCCTGGTACAAACCAGCTGACAACCAAGACGCTTCTCTATTCATGTTGTCGGGTCGCCTGGATATTTCTTTAGCCTCTCTCATCTTCCTCCTCGAACTAAACGGCTGTTTCACCGTTATGCCGGCCTCTCGAAATTCGATCTTCTTATAAAGCATAGCATAGTCTTCCTACAGCCTTTGACACACTTTGCTGCAGGCAGACGCTTGTATGAGCACTGTTGTATACGGCGCATTTCCTTTGAAACTTAAGTTTTATTTCTTTCTATTTGTCTAATTCATGATTTGTTGCTGCAGTATTATTCTGCAGTTACGTGATACAGTAATATCCTTTGTTAGCGTTTTGGTTCTTACCAGTCAAAATCACAAAAATTTAACTGAAAACTAAAACAATGAAGAATCCCCGAAATTCTAAATAATTCCGGAGTTTTTCCCGGTTTTCTCCCGAATGAAAAAATTCCCGGGGTTTTCCCGGATCTCCCGGTTGTCCCTGGTCGAGTACACTCTGTAGGACATGTTCTGAGGCATCAATGGGTCACCAATTTAGTATTGGAGGGCAGCGTGGATGGTAGACCAACACATGAATACACTAAGCAGATTCAGGAGGATGTAGGGTGCAGTAGGTACTGGGAGATGAAGAAGCTTGCACAGGATAGAGTAGCATGGAGAACTGCATCAAGCCAGTCTCAGGACTGAAGACCACAACAACAACAAAATATAAAACAAGAGTTGACGATGGTAAAAAATACAGCAAGCAGACAGATACAATAGTAGACAGACAATTAAAAAACACTGCGAAAGTCTGGTTTCTGTTCGCAAGAGAAAAAAAAATCACACCTAGCAACATTATGGGTTCTGTTTGCTACACTTCGGAAAAGACGCACAACACTTAACACTTACTTAAAATACTGCACTAAAAAGTTGGCACGAAGATGACACACCACAGCCTAGGGCAGAGGGGGGGAGGGGGTAGACAGATGAGGGGAAATAAGGGTGTAGGAGAGGAATAAACAAGGGGGGAGGAGTTTATGGAGGGAGAGGACTCATGGGAAGGGCAAAGTGGACATGAGTGGTAGTGGGGAAAGGCGGAGGAGGGGAATGCTAAAGGACTCAGGGGAGAGAGTAAATAGAGAAAAGGGATAAATAGGATGGGAGGGGGAGAAGAGGGAACGTGGGAAAAGGACATAGATAGGGAAGGGGAGACGAGGATCAGAGTTGATAGGAAGAATAAATGGAGAGAGAGGGCATCATCTGAGAGGGGGAGTTGACAGAAGCCACCTTTGGAAAGGAGATAAAGGGTGTAGAGGTGGAGGGTAGGTGGGACACAACAGTGAAGGCACAGCAGTGGGTGGGGTTGGAGAGGAGCAAACAGATGGGGGGCATCAGGTCTGCAGGAAGTGTAGAGGACTCAGATATGTTCAAGGAAAAGGAGCAGATGGGGGAAAGGAATCAGGTCATAGAGGATCCACATGGGAAACGAGGTGGGGTGCATGGTGCCTGAGGATCTGGAGGGACTTATAGAATTAGGGGCAGGGGGCAGAGATCCAGGCGGGACTGGCGTAGTATGGGACAGGTCAAGGATTTGTAGGTGTGGAGGATGGTACAGGGGTTCAACCCCTAAGTCCAACCTGAGATAAGGAGATAGAGGTGGTTGTGGGCTTTGGATTGGATAAAGTGGAGATGAGGGGTCCAGGTAAGCTGACAGTCAATGGTGAGTCCAAGGTAGGTGAGGATGGGTGAGAGGTGGACAGGACAGGTGCAGATGGTAAGGGAGAAAACAAGGAGCCACAAGGAGGGAGTGGTATGACCTACAATGATTGCCTGGGTGTTGGAAGAATTCATTTTTAGGGGCCACTGGTTACACAATGTGGCAAAAATGTAAAGATGATTCTGGAGGAGGCGTTGGGATCATTGAAGGATAGGAGCAAGGGCAAGAAAGGCGGTGTCGTCAGCAGACTGCAAGAGGTGGACTGGAGGGGGGGGGGGGTCGGGGCATATCTGCTGTGTACAAGAGGCAGGTGAGAGGGGAGAGGACAGAGCCCTGAGGAACACCCATGGAGGGGTAGAAAGTGCAGGAATTGGTATTATGGATGCTGATGTAGGAGGAGCGATGGAAGGAGGCAATCAGACGGACATAGATAATAGGAAGGGTGTGAGTTCAGAGTTTAAACACAAGATCGTGATGCCATATGCAGTAATAGGCCTTTTGGAGGTCTAGGGATACAAAAATGGCAGAGCGACGAGAGTGATGCTGGAGGGAAAGGTGGTGGTTGAGGCATAGGAGTTGGTATCGGCAGAGAATGAAGGGTGAAAGGGAGATGGTGGTGGTGGTGGTGGTGACTGATGCGACAGGTAAGGATGGATTCCAAGTCTTACTGATCACCGTGGTGAGACATATAGGGCAATAGGAAGAGACATCAGACGTAGACTTGTTAGGTTTGGGGAACGAAACGACCCAGGGGCCAACTGTGTAGTATTTGCGGGTAACAATTTGCATCTTTTGGGAACTATACTTGACGCACCCTCGTTAATACTTTGCAACTTGATGTCACTGGACTAGCGCGGCCTGTACCTTATGGGGATGATGAGCCGCTATGCAGCGCAATAGAATGCATCAGACCGGTACTTTTTGTGCTGGGAGTTTAGAAAATGTGCTCATGTAGTGACAGAACTCACTGTGTGTGGGAGATGGCGGCGTCACTGGGCGAGGTAGTTTGGCGGACTGCCGCGGGCGGCGCTGCTGCGGCAGAGGTCCTGCCGCGGTCCCTGTGGCGGCGATTGCTGGGCGCCACTCTGCCATCCATACCTGACAAAAAATAAAAAAATAAAAATAAAAAGGAATTGGTTGTGCCACACCATCAACAACTGTAACTTTTCTCCATCTGCTTGTTGTTGTGACGCAAGGCACTGAAAAATGACCACAAAGAAATGAGTTTTAGCCTTTAACAGACATTTCCTTGACAATCTTAACTTTTCCACATAACCTTCTGATTTCATGCGACTGGGAGCACCACCGCATTTACACCACAATTTCGTCTTCACACAGTTATCGTCTGCAGGCAGACCAAAGGGTAAAAACTGAAAACAGATTGTCATTGCATTAATTATTTATTTCAGATAGAAGTAAAAGAAAAAAAATCAGCCCACTCTATTACAATAGGTTACATAAATAAACATCTTCAGTCAGAACAAATTACCATCCTCTGGTCATTAGCACCGCAAGAGAAACACGCAACATTTTGACGAGAATGCTTCTTGCAGACATTGTTTCCACAATTGTTTCACGATGTCTTCTTCCTGAAATTTTTCTTCTGTGTCGTGCACATTTGTTACATATTCCAGGTGGAGGTTAGTCATGAACTGGACCTCCTTTTCTGAATTTTTTCGAGAAATACATATACATCTTTCAGAAGGTTCGTTAGTTACGCTGATTGTCCTAGATGAGCGGGAAATCTTACTGAAAGCCACTGAGTGTCGATTTGCTTTCCCTTGTGTTCCCAGTTTGAAAATCGGGTTAAATTTATTTTTTTCCCCCCCAAGTGCTGATGGTGGTAGACTTTTTATCTGGTAGATTCTGAGCTAGGCTGTAACAGGTGTAATAGTCATCAGTCATAACATTTCTGTTCGTGCTCTCTATGGGAGTTACCAGTCTTTCGACATCTTCAGGTTTACTTGATTTTAGATGTGCCCCAGCGATCTCTTTGCCACACTACACTTCGAAATTGAGGGTATAAAATGTTTTTGCGTCACTAAGGGCGTATATTTTGATACCGTACTTTGCAGGATTAGTTGGAATGTACTGTACAAACCCACAACGGCCTCTAAAAGCCTGCAGCATTTCATCAATTGTCTCAGATTCACTGACATTACAGTGAGCAATACATTTATTTACAAATTCTTGGTGAAACTCACCAAGAGGTGCCAGTTTATCTGTAGACCTTCGTTCAATTCTTCTTTCTATATTGTCAAACCTATCACTCTAAGAACCAAATGGAAACATTTATAATATATAAAGCGCTCCATGAATTTCTTCTGCTCAAGTGTCTTTGCAATCGCGAGCTCTAGAATAGTTGGTATCACTACGTTTCTCCCAATCCATCTGTTGGTATGAGCTACAATGTATTCCATTATATTTTTAATGACAAAAAGATAAAATGCATCTGCACTTTTGGCAGTCCCTTCTGAGCCCGGTAAAGTTCTGATAATGTTTTAGCATTTGTTTTCCCTGTAGTTATGCGCTGCCTAATCCAAACAGTTTCACCGTCTTTTCCAGTATAAAATGTAACATGTGCCGCTGTTTTCTGGCTGTCTTGTTCCTGTGACTGTTCGGATTCACTACTGTGATTGTCAGCTTCAACAACTTCCACTTCCATATCAAAATCATCTTCAGATTCGTCACATGTCAACTCATCTTCCTAAATTTCCGCTATAATTCGTAGCGTTTCTTCAGTATCCCTTACAATATCACTTTCCCTAGAAATAAATATAGTGTATCTATAAAACAACAAAATAACACTCTAAACAAGAATAAATGATGGAAACGTGTGGTTTTTTTTAGGGGTTTTAGGGCGCAAAACATCTAAGGTCATAAGCGCCCAATATAGAACCATAGAACGCTGGGACCCCGAGGGTAAAAAACCGTTTCGAGGTCCAATACAGAAAGGAAGAGGAAACAAATCTAAAACGTCAAGACGTTACGGAAGAGTATCTAAAAGAAGTCCGCAAGACACCAGAGTGACGAGGTAGAAATCAAATCTCTTGTCATATTACTGCTTTAAAAAAAATTTAGAACGCGAGCCACAGCTAGCACGTCATCCACTAAAATGTCTGGCAAAGCGGGTGGCAGCCCGACCCTGAGACGTAAGTGGTTAAAATAGGGGCAAAGAATCAGGAAATTTCTGACTTAATGGCTGGCTACACAAAGGACAGCTGGGTGCAGGGTCACCACTCAACAAGACGTGGTGACTAAAGCGGCAGTGCCCTATTTGCAACTGAGGTAACATTACTTCCTCACGGCGAGACGGCCGGGAGGAAGTCGACCAAGGCTGTTGGAAGAGGTTTGACTTCTGAGTTTGTTGCCATGATGGGAGCACCAATGATCATGCCAAATTGACGTTACACACAGATAGAGAAAAGTACAAATATCTTGCGAGGGAACAGTGTAAGAGGTAGGCCGATCGAGATGGACTGCGGCGTTTACTGCAACATCAGCAGCATCATTCCCAGTCACACCAACATGGCCTGGAACCCACATGAACATCACTTGGGCTCCTCCATCCGGGAACAAATGGAAGCAGTCCTGGATCCGTCGAACGATGGGGTGGACTGGATCTGGATCATCCAGACTCTGAAGGGCACTGAGGGAGTCAGAGCAGATCACACAGCGAGTGAGCTGGTGCCTCTGGAAGTAGTGAACGGCCTGACAGAGGGCAAAAAGCCCTGCTGTAAAAATTGTGCACTGGTCGAGAAGGCAGTATTGAAACTTATCATCCTCGATGACAAAAGCACAGCCAACACCGCTGACGGACTTTGAACCACCAGTGTAAAAAAATAAGCTATCGGCAAGTTGAGAGCGAAGTTCAAGAAATTTGCAGCGATAGGTCAGCTCTGGAGTCGAATCCTTTGGGAACGAGCTGAAGTCAAAATGAACACAAACTTGTGCCTGAAGCCAAGGTGGTGAAGGGCTCTCATTCATTCTGAATGTGGCATTACGTGTGAACTGCAGCTGCTGAAGCAGGTGACGAAAGCAGATGGCAGAGGCCGCAGAGAAGAAACATACATTAGAAACGTACATCTTGTATTGGCAGTCAATAATGTCATCAAAAAAAGGGTCAAAGGTTGGGTGGCCTCGCATGGAAGACAGCCAGCATCCATACCTACTGAGTAGGACTTCGCGCCAGTATGACAGTGGTAGTTCATCGGCTTCTGTGTAGATACTCTCAACAGGGCTAGTACAGAAGGAACCAGTGGCGAGGCGGATCCCCATATGACAATGCAATGGGGAGAAGGACGTGGACAGGTGCCCTCTTGTGCATCCCTGCTACAGGAGACACATTTGGCTGCGATTTTAAATGACATGCTGGTATGATTGAAATGGTGCAACGGATTGGGACTGTAAGGGCGCACAGAGATGACCTCATAGCCTGCCTTTATCTTAGTAGGAAGCTTTAACCGATCGAAAGTTAGAAACAATGTGCGAGTGGGCACCAAATCGACAGCTTCCATCTTCACAACTCTATCAACAGCAGTAACACCCTGATCCGATAGATAATTAGTTACTTCGTCCTCTGTCAAACCACCCAACAGTCAGGTGAAGATAACACCGTGGGACAAGAAGAGACATTGAGGCAGGAGCTTCACTTTCTTTTATGTGAAAAACTCTGAGAAAGAGAAGGAAACTCAATCTTTGGGAAGAAGTCCCAGATGATTGCAAGTGTCTCCGATGGTGCACTGCTTCCAGCCAGGGGACCTCCAAATGGGAGCCCCCCATCTTAGGTGATTGTCCTCACCTTAGGTCACACTTCCCTAACGACAGACTGAGTAACAAATCGGCAGAGGAGGAAGGTAATAGCTCAGGCAATCACCCCTCCCTGGGTCTGGCCTGTACCAGAGAATACGTGCAGGACCTACATGCTAACTGGCGCTGGGAATTACCCGTTACAGTGTCTCACAAATGTGTGGGTGGCCGTCATGCACAAACAGGGAGCAGAAAGAAAGATAAGAAGGAAAGGAAGAAAGAAAGGATGGCCCCCTAAGGCACAGGGGCAAAAAAAAGAGGTCAATAAAGTGGGGAGGAAAGGGGGCAGTACATGAGGGGGGGGGGAAAAGGGGGCAGTA
>NW_026046806.1:0-70755 GCF_023864275.1 Schistocerca cancellata | reverse complement strand
TTTTCGTTTATTTCAGAAAACAGCCATTACTCGCGGGACAGTTAAAACTGCCAACATTCCGCGGTGCTGGCAGCAACAATCGGTCTCAGAGGCAGCGACAAAGCTCTGTCGGTTGTAGGGGACGGAAAATTAACAGAAAAATAAATCCAGCTTCTACATTACTACTATATGTATTTGTGACTGATGTCTAAATATGCTGACAATCAGTACAGAGTAATTTTGCGGATCTGATGCTGGTTTCGTGATTTTGTGTGTCGCGTGCTGGCTTTCCAATGACGTGACGCAATATGGGCGGAATATCGGGGTGGGAGTCATTCGGTGACATATGTGTAGCGTACGTAAAAAGTGAATAATGTAAGCAGTGTTGGCACATTATTATGGGGCAACATATTATGAGCCCCTACAGCATCGGTATTAATGGAACGAGAGACAATGCACCATTGGGCAGTTCCCAATGCACTGAAAATGAAACACAACTTTTAATGTCGTTGGTCGCATTGCTCCTATCATCGTGAGTAGAGACGATCTAATTTTATAGTTTCTGTGATGTTGAAGTGATGACCCAGAGATCGGTGAATACTGTGATATCGACTGCTCTCTGTATCTCGATATATACCTGCGACACAGTAACCTACGAGACCGAGTTGCCCTGATTTGTTCTGGCAGAGACGAACTACATTCTATTTATTTACGGTTTTCACTGTACTGAAACGTCGTGAAATTTGCCTCAGGTCCTGCATGTAGGTATCTGATACCTGCAGCAAGTTTCAATGTTTGTACTGAGCAGTCAAGATGAACGATACGACAGACACGAGGACAACACGGAACATAGCATTCAGGGGAGGAAAATTTCGGAAACAGTTATTCTCTAATCATGTGGTTACATGTTAAACAGTAATCGGCTTTGCTGGAGTGAGCAAACGTCGATGTCCCGAGCTTCATAATTTTTACACGCGTGGTCTCTGTAATGCAGCTGTCCTCGACGAAGCAAACTTACCAGTCTTTGCGTAATGCGAGGTGGAGACATTAACAGATGGTTTAGAGTACGGATTCCTGGCAGACTCCAGTGGAGTGGTGATGTGGTGGAGGGTGAAGAGGAGACTGGAAGTAGAGGAACGTTGAAAAGTCTCGTGTTCGGCCATTGAAGCGTTCACAGTTGATTTCCTGAGCGATCAGGATTACGCTCGTTGTGGATAGAAGTGCGAGATGGGCTCTGCTGCAAACACATTTCACCAAAAAGCTTTGGGCGTTTAGGCACGGCGACAAAACTTCTCAAAGACTACAGACCCATCCACACGGCTGTGCACAGAGTCACGGGGTGTCTTGTCTCCGGCCACTGTTTGCCGTGGTCCTCGCCACTAAGCGAGAGGCTGGCTGTGGCTATAAGCACATTCCAGGATCGATATCGGAGAGGTTGCGTGATAAGACGGAACTGCTATCAGCAGATCCGTTTGCAGAGACTGCTCTATGTAATAAATAGTAGCTGTCCTACTATTTGACGTTCACAGAAACGGACTGAGTACCAGATACGCTTACCTACGCAAGTATATTACTGAGAAATCGGAGATTCGAATAGTAGAGAACATTTGTGTCATCGCAAATGTCCCGCAGTTGTGTTTGTCCCATATTGGGCAGTCACTTCGAGAGAGTGTGTAGATATACAAATCGCGCCAATCTGTGGTACAGCTTTGCGATGTCGACTGTTGAACCACGACGAATGGTACGTTTAAGAAGAGGAAATAAAAATGACAACATTTGTTTTCGTGGTCATTCAAATAAATCGCGGGATTGTTTTAATATATACCAAGAATGTGGAACCGACTACGGTAGAATTTCGAGATGTAAGACGCTGCAGGAATAAAATCAAAATGTTGGCAACAGAGATCACGTAATCCGTTTGTGGAGGCGAACACAAAGCCATGAGGAGTACAAGTTTTGCGCTTGTAGCCCGGTGAGTTAAACACGATCGGACAGATATCCGCCGATTACACGCTTTCCAAGTGTGTTAATACCTGTAGTAAAAGAAAAGTTGTATTAAATGGAAAAAATCGTCTGTCCAGAAATGCATGGCTCTTTTGAGAGTAGTTGCCGTGTTATTCTAGTGAGAAGCAAAAAGGCCGGGCTCACCCGATTTCAGGGCTAGCATATGTGGCAGTGCGCAACCGTTCATAATGAATGAGACGCGAGTGTGGATGTCATGACGTCACTGTGGTGTACGAGCAAGTAACGCCGGGCGTGGTCTCTAGTTAATGAAGTACTGTCGCAAAGAGACTGCACAGCCACGCACTAAGCTCTCGATAACACGAGATACAATAATAACAACAAGTCATTCTCTATCCATTATCATCACGACAATTGTAACACGCTTTTAGTATGTGGCCGGAATAGGTAAAGAGCCACAGCACCGCGTCGCAATGGAAGGTGCCAAATTAAGGAGAACATGTCAAGCAGTCAGCTCCTAAAAGACAAGTTTAAACCAGAATAATTATATGTCAGCGACAGAGTTGCAGACGGTAAGATAAACACCTCTGAGATGATTTTAGAATGTATTGAAGCTAGAGCCAAACAAAAAGTATGCCCTTGAAATTCCTTAACTTCCTAAAACGACGGTCTTTTTCGAGTGCCACATGTCTTCTCTTAGTGTGGTCAACAACAGGCCAAGCTGTGTCGGCTCTAGAATAGATGTAAACCTTCACAAGTTGCTTTCTCGGTAAGCAAATTTGTCTCCGATGCTGGATTGACGACGGAGTTTCCTGCACTCCTAATGGTGCATTTGATTGCCGGCGGCCACAAACACGTGTGAAAACAGTGACGGTATTAGGAAACCTGAATATGCTTAGGACGATAATGCGAGAAAACAGTTAGTAATAAATGTAAATATTCGCCGTAGTGTTTTGGCAACATTATTTACGTTATTTACATTCAGGTAAAACCAAGGAACATGTGTTCCGTGAGAAGACAGGCCGCAGAGACGGGAGTGTAGAGCAGTAACTTGTACCGTCACGGCGGCTGCTGGGAAGCTGCAGAGGCTCCCCTGGACTTGATAACTTTTAACCCGTGGCGGAAGCAGCGTCGCAGACATCGACACCTTGTTTTCCAGCACGGCTGCAGTCGGCTGGTTCAGAAAGAGGCGACGGAGAGATTCGTCCGAAGCTCGGTTTGTTATTCACGGCTAATCCGGCGAAGAACGCCGAAAGCGTGTGTCAGGGCAATGTCGCTGCGATACTCTCCGTTCCCATTTGTAGTCTCTGTAATTGTTCGTTTACGTATTGCTGAAGAAACAAAAGCCTCTGAACTAATTACGATGGTGAGTTAACGAAACATTCAGCTTTGCGAAGACAACGGCTATGGAAATTACTCTCGCTTATATAAGTTGCTATCATTTTCTAGCGACCAGTATCATGGGTAGTTTCTGTTGGAACGAACGACGACTTTTGCGATTCGGTTTCTACGTCTGCATACGAGTTTCAGCCGCTGTTTCAGAGCGATAAAACATTATCAATCCCTGTTAACAGGGAGCTCACACAACGTTTGTGAATGCCGACATGATAATTAAGCAGTATCAAGACGAAAAATTTTTTTAGCTCGTCAATTACTATTGCGAAAATATTGAAATGCTTTTATATGCGGACAGTGTTTAATATAGCAGACAATCGTTTGCTACAGGGAGGTGGAAGTGTCACGCAAGCACGACGCCACAAGTGGTTAGTGGAAGTGAGTAGCATTTTTCATTGAAGAATTCGATGTGTAATTTCTATTGGACAGAATGATAACTTTTGCGAGTTTGTGTGTGGAAGGCCTAACTCTAAATGAGGGTTTAAATGGACCTACGTACAGTTATGTGTGCCCCACCGACGTTGTTTATCGTTTAAAGGTTTATCGTTTATATATGACGATAGTATCTGGTCCCGAAAGAACAGTTACCGTTGATGACCTTGCAGCTTTGCTAGAAATGATAAGTAAATGGACACCCTAGCTGCAACAGGCGTTGATATACTTCACTGGGGACATGTTGAAAATGTGTGCCCCGGAGATCCCGGGTTCGAGTCCCGGTCGGGGCACACATTTTCAACATGTCCCCAATGAAGTATATCAACGCCTGTTGCAGCTAGGGTGTCCACTTACTTATCATTTCATTTAGTTTATCGTTTACATGTAAAGTTTGATTGGTGGTTGTGCATTTACTATAATTTCTCCGTTTTCATTTTCTCCATAAAACCGCCTTTGTCAGCGAGCAAGTGATAAACTGCCGACATTGTGGAGCGCCAGCAGCAACAATAGGTCGCTGGGGCAGCGACAAAGCACTGTGGGCTGCTGCAGACGCAGAATTAACGAAAAATAAACTCAGCTTTCTCTTTCTACGATGTGCAAGCGCGATTAAAAGTGCCCAACGTCAGTACCGTGTCATTATGCGAATGCGACGCCGCTTTTACGATTTTGTGTAACCCGTGCTGGCGTTCGAGTGGCGTCCCCTTTTGGTAGTCGGTCAGCGACGTGTGTGAAAAAAAGCAAACGTAAGCAGTGGCGGTTGGGCGGGGTTTTGTCATCCTGCACTGTTACACATTATCAGACATGACCGCAGTCTCAATTCTTCGATAAAATGAAAGTGCTTAAAACCGTAAAATGATGGAATGCTGTGGTAGTGTTTTTTTCGCTTCAAATTACAGTTCGAAACCCGGCATCGGTAACGAGGTTTCGGGAGTCGATGTGATAGCGTTTACATGACGAACCAGCAGCGGTAGTGGCAGATCGGTTTATGAAAAGCACATTCGTTAGCCGTGTGTAGAACTGTTAAATAACGTTTATATTTTGTTTGACAGAATGGAAGCGATTATTAACATACCGTTACTTTCTCGAAACGGAAACACAAGAGATTCAAATATTTTATTTTTACGCTAAAGATTCTCCTCCGTTCGACATTTATAATTTACTATAAAAAGGTATCAGAATTTCAGTGTCCATATTATACACAATGGAGCCCGTAATATTTTTCGCGCTGTGTATTCCGTTTACCGTCATATTCCCTATATGAAAGCTTAACACGGCAAGTCGCATGCTGCCATCTGTCGGCCATCGACTACACTGCGTCCTCTGTAACTCCTTTCGCAGTTACCTTCTTCTGCAACACGGGGCGCCATCACAGCGTATACCGCTGATTCGGGTGCGAATCAAGCACTTTCAAGAAATAAAAGCGGAACATCCGTACATCGAAATCTCTTCCTGTGGACGACGGGTGAAGGCTGTAGCCTATTTGTATGACAGAAGGTAAAATGAGACGACTGTGAGTGGACAAGACTGCCACACCAGAGAAACGGGCGGCTGCGATTTCAAATCCGCCTCCACACAGCACCAGAGAATATCGTATAACGCAGTCAGGAGCCGTAGAATAAATTTCAGACTGTTTTCGTTCTCGAGCGAAGCGTTGGTCAGCACTTTCAAATAAGTAGTAGCATATTGAAACATGAGATAAGTTTATATTTCGTATTTCTTTTGAAAAGAATGGAAATAAATAAAGTTTTTTTCGTCACATTCCAACACTCCCCTGAGAGGAAAGAAATTGATTTCAATGTCAGGTGCAAGTATATTGCCTACGAAGCGTACTTTTCAACTACTCAAAATAATACGTGGCATTAATTTTTCTTTAGTTCTTCAGTAAAAGGGCACAATTCGTAGCATGGAGTAACAAGAGGCATAAGCAGTTAGGTGCGACGCTGGAAGATACATTATCTGAATGGAGAAAGAGCTAAATTAACAACCGGCGGCAGTCTATAGAGAAAGTGGTCACGGACCACCTCTTGCGAGCGATCGACTGTCTGGCGGATCTTGAAACGGAAAATCTGAACTACATCGACAGCAGCGGGAGGCAAATAGCGGAAAAGTTCTGTTACATAGGCAGAGTATCCAGGAATCTGTGGGCGGCGATATGGCACAGGGTGGACAGATTAAAATCGGCGTAACTGGTCAGCGAGTGGGACACGTTACTGGAATGCATCTTACAACTGGCAGCAGACGCGAAATGACGTCTGCCTTTTTCATAGAAGATCAAGTTTTGCTTGCAAATCATACAGACGTGTTAAGCACCTAATACTACTAGAGTTGTACCTTGTAAAGGCGGGCCAAGTTTCAGAGGTGAACGTAACTTGCTTGACGCTGGGTTTAGAATGAGGAAATACAGTAATAACGAAACAAGTACTGGACAAAAATTGAATGTAAAATTGATAATAATCGTGCCGCTCGTAAAAAGGTATTATACAGAGCGTTTAAATTGATTGTTGATTGATACCGAGAAAATATACTGGAGTTCAAAGGTGAGTAAATATGGAAATGCTCGATAAAGAGAAACAAGTGACTAGATATAGTTAAACACGTCGTGCGTTGTCTTGGAGACAGGGGTGCCCTGTGACGTCACCCCACACTGTGGGCTGCTGCTGCATCTGTAGACGAGCCTCGGCAGCCGTGGCCGCCATTAAGATTTCACGGATGACTCAGCTGCCGCTGCAGCTCGGTGACGGCAGACATCTGTAGCCGAGTCTCAGCATTTCGTGCCCGTCGTTCTTTGTTGGAAAATCGCAGCATTCATTCACACCATGCAGTACTTAACTCGGTTCGCCCTTTTACTAAATATTCAGTTTATACAGTGAAGTATGAATTACATGCAAAGGTAATTGTAACATCATTCCTCTGTCGGAGAAAGAAATGCTCTGGATAGAGGAATTGTTTCCACGATGATTGCGTGACAGACGCAAGACTGCTTTCTCGTCTGAGCATTTTGCTAATTCCTTACCTAAAAAAAATACGAGAGTGGTGTAGTAGTAATAGTCAACTTGGTCATGAATTACAGGCTCAGTTATGTGTAGTTCATTGGAAATAGTACAATTCCGTTGTGTTTAAAATGAAACTTGGCACGGACGATAACTATAGTGAGTTTGTCTGTGGAGGGCCCAACTTAAAACCTGGGTTTCTGTAATTGCTGGTAACGCAGTCGCATCACCAAAGTTATCATTCAAAATTGTCATCGCATTAAACTACCAGAAACGTACTGTTTGATTTCGAGTTGCCTCATTCGTTACTTCTTTCTGTTTTCACTCCTTTAACAGAATCCCAGTTACTCCGGAGAAACTCTGAATGTTAACTGCCATCATTCCGTGGCGCCAGCAGCAACAATCGACCGCTGATGCAGCGACAGAGCTCTGTGGTCTGCGGGAGACGGAGAATTAACGGAAAGATAAACTCAGCTTCTACATTACTATGATCTGCAATTGCGATTAACGTCTGAATGTGGTTACGACCAGTACAGTGTCACTATGCGAATCTGGTGCTGGTTTCGTGATTTTGTGGATCGCCTGCTGGCTTTCCAGTGACGTGGCGGAATATAGGCGGACGACCTGGCTGGGTGTCACTCAGTGACGTATGTGTAACGAACGTATGAAGCGACTTATTTAAACAGAGCTGTTTGAGCGAGGTTTGCCATCCAGCACCGTTATACAGAGCGTGGAGAAACAGTTTGACCAAAAGTGCAGGGTGGAAGGACAGCATGAAATATAGGAATGCGTGTATGGCAACTAAGAGTCGTAAATACATATTTTCAGCGCTACGGGAACGTAATTGAAATCTGCCATACTGAGGCCCTTGTTCAAAATGATAGGTATTTTACAGAAAACGTATACATAAACAGAATGTTTGCACTAACCAGTCGTCACGACGAGAACAAGATAAATTTCAAGCGTCACAAACACGTGTATCGCATGTAGCTGACGAACGAGACAGTACTTGTTCAGAAATGAGGACAATCACATGCCCATGTTTCTTGTTTGAGTATATTTAAAAGAAGTGAAAAATGAGCCACCACTTAATTAGCAGTAGTATGTATGGAAAATGTAACTGACCACCTTTTCATGCTGCCGCAGCGCCTTAAATGTTTAACTGCGACCTGTATTTTGTATACACAGATTCCTTCGTTTGACGCTCTCTTTGTGCCCTACGCTTTTGGTCAAATAGTTTTTCCGCCCTGTATATGCCAGACGATGCGTTACAGAATGTTGTTCGAATTCTCAGGAGTCCAGTACACTTAATCGTTCGTAGCATGTTCTAACAATGGCAAGATGTCAGAATGCGTTGGTAGCGATTTGTAACTTTAAAGTTCAGTAGACAGTAACTATGTAAAAGGAAATGTGACACATATAACGAGGCACTACGGAATTAGACGTGTAATATGTTTCCTGATTACAAAAATTTCTCTACTGGAGCGGTAACCGCATAAATGTCGTGACAAGCGTGTGTGTCACGCTATTATGGAGCAACGTATGAGACCCCACAGAATCGGTAGTAGTGAAAGCATGCACCGTTGCTCAGTTGCCAAAGCGTTCAAAATTAAACAAAACACTTAACTGGGCCTATGACATTGGAACTATCATCGTGAATGAAGACGAAATAAATTTATAGTGTTTATGATGTGGAAGTGTGGATTCAGAGATGACTGAATACGGTGAAATTAATTCCTCTATTTTTTTTTTTTTTGTTTGATAAATATCTACGACACTATGGAACCAAGTAGCCCCTATTCCGTCTCCCGACCAGAGGCAAACACTATTCTACTTATTAACTGTTTTGACAATACTGAAATGTGAATATTGCTTCTAGCCCTGCACCAAGGTGGGCTAACAGAATCGGATACCTGCCGCGAGTTTCCATGTTTGTACTGAGCAGTCAAGATGAAAGGCGCGACACAGACATCGACTACGCGGGACACAATATTTAGATGACCAAAATTTCGGAAACCAATTTTCTGTTGTGGTGGTTACATGTGAGACCTTAATAGATTCCACTAGCCGGGACGACCGCCTGCGGTACGTTCCAAGCTCCATACGTTTCACACCCATGGTCTCCGCTGAGCAACTGTCGACGATGAACAAACTTGGCGGTGTTTCCGTATTGTGAAAGGAAGACGTCAACATGTAATGTAGAGTACGAATTCCTTACGGACGCCATTGAACATATAAGGTGGAGAAATGTGAGGAGGAGATGACACGTAAAGGGTTGTTCAAAAGTCTTATCCAGGCCCATTAAAGCGTTCGTGGCTGCTTTATTAGTAGACCGGAATAACGCCCGTTGTCGAAAGAAATACGAGGCGGGCACTGGCGGAAGCGTTTTGCACCTGAAAAGATTAGGCGTTCAGATATGGGCAGGAGACTTGCAGTAAATTCACATTCCCACCGCTGTAAGCAGGGCTAGGGGGACGTTTTTGTCACCATCCACTGTTGTGTGGCGGAGCCTTTGCCACTAAGCGAGAGGCGGCTGTGGTTGTAGGGACACATCCAGTATCGACATCGCAGATGTGGAATGTAGTAGCAGTCCTACTATTTTACTGTCACAAAACGGTTTCAAGGCCGCATACACCTCCCGAAATATGTATATAACCGACAAATCAGAGATTCGAATACTAGATAATAATTGTATCTTAACGAATTTCCCGCAGATGTGCTTGTCCCACACTGGGCACTTATACAGTTTAGCAGGCACGGAAAAAATTTTATTTTTTTTCAAAATTTGATCGATTATAGTCAAATTTGATACGCTGATTACGAATACGATATTTATTTTCGCCCCAGTCAATTATTTACATCAAAAAAATTGTTTTAAATTTTTTTTAAAATTTTTTTATTTTTCAATATTTTGTCGATATAGTGAATTCTGATGCGCTGATTTCGAATATAACATCCATTTTCATTTTCCCTTGACCGTCGGCGATATCTTCTGCCCGATAAGCGCGGCGCTGCCGATGACGCAACATTGCGTAATACACTAACTAATCAGTATTTTCAAATCATAGGCGGCCGCTGCCGCGGCCGCATTCCAAAAAAAAAACTCCCAACCTAACCTAAAGTGGGCTACGCTACAGATCACTTTATTTATGAAAATACAAAGTACAATCAACAACAAACTTTACATATTCACCCACAAAGCTCTCCAAGCCAGATACATTTGGAATGAAAAATTTTTTCCGTACCTGCTAAACTGCATAAGTGCCCCACACTGGGCAATCATTTACAAAGAGTACGTAGACATACAAATCCCACTGGCTCGTGGGACAACATTGCGATGTCGACTATTGAAACACGAGTGATAGCACGTTTAATAAGAGACAATCAAAATACTAATTTTTGTTTTATGTGACAATCAAAAAAAATTTGCAAGATTGTTTTAATATATGGCAAGAATATGAAGGACACCACGGCAGAGTTTCGAGATTGGCCGAAGGTACGGAACACGGTTTGTGTGCAAAATTTTGCACAGGCGGACGTGCAGCGTGTAACGCATTCAGGCACCGTGAACAAAGCTCCTGTGGCGTTGGTTCTCTCTCGCGAGCGGCTCTGCCCAGCAACAGGACAGAAGAATATGGATGAGACAAGTTTTTTTGTTCTAATTTTCTACCGCCTTGCCAGTGAATTACTGTTTGACTTGAACGTGTTCTTTGTCCTCACAGGTGCAGTGTGTAAAGGTTCTGGATAGATACATTTTATTCTGTTTCCAGTTACGAATGGAATCTGTCGCACACCGTGTTTAAATTACGCATCGGCACAAAGCAGGTGACATTGTCGACAATTTTTTATACATCTTCACAATCGATGTCTGTTGACGATATAGACGCTGACAATGCGTATATGATTAAGACTTGGCCGTGACTCAAGACGAATCTTTCTAGCCGTTGCAAGTCTTGATAACTTTGAAGCGTAAATACGTAACAACTCTTACCACACAAAGCGTGTGATCCGTGTGAGCATAATAAAACAGAATCTCATGCATTAACTGACCCGGATAAAAATGTTTTGACGGTGTTTTTTGACGATTTCTGTACGTGTTTTCTGGAAGATTTTCTCGCACAACCTCCTCCTCCTCCTCCTCAGAAATTTAGGATACCATCAGCTGGAGGCAGCTGTGACAGAAGGCCGGCCATGAATGTGCGGACTGCGAAACAGCACTGTCGGCATGCATTAAAATGGTGCAACTGGCCATCGACTAGGCGTGTGCTTCACATGTTGGAACGGACACGCATCTCGTGAATGGCGGGCGACGCGATGTCCTGCTGTGGGTAGATTTTAAGAAAGGCCAGATAACAGCCGTCACTCGGGAGAGAGTCGAACTGCTGTCCTTTCGGAGCGCCATCAGTGGCCAAGCTCTGTAGGCCGCAGGGGCCGGAGAACTGACGGAGAAATATGTTCGGCTTAACTATGTATAATAATTCGCACGTGTGTTTTGCCAACTGTATTGACAGTACTGTTAACGACGCAAAACCGAGACAAACAGACTTTTTTATTTCATACAAGGGTTTTACGTCTTCTGTCATCAGAGAGGCCGCACAGATCAGATTTCGCAACTGTTGTTTCAACCTGGACAGCGGCTGTACTCCAGAGTAATTCGTCGAATCATTGACGCCCCGACGTGGGGAAACAGCGTCGCAGACATCGACATCTTCCCTGGCAGCACGACGACAATGATACGGTCACCAAAAGAAGAGCGATGGAACTTGATAAAATAATCCCGAACCGCTACTCAAGTTTAACTCGTCAAGAGCACCGACAGCGTCTGACGCAAGAATGGCGTCGCGAGCGACTCCGTTCCCAGCTGTAACGGAATTGTCGGCCCACAGCAGGTTTCGCGGCAATTTATAAACACCGCGTCATTTTAATTGTCCGTTTATCTCATACCGAACAGCTATAGAGCGGTGACCGAGAAGGAAATCCGATTACGATGATGAAGTGAAGGCTTTTCTCAACTGTAGTTTAATCGGAAGACCGTAATATTTCTTATCGTGTTTTCTATGGGTTAAGGCAGACAAGACTATGCTCTTTCAGTGAATTCCCCTAGTCAATGAAAGTAAAAAACAGAAGATTTACCCAGAGTTGGGAAATTGTTTCATCGCCTCACTAGTAAAGGCGACCTCATTTCATGGCAGATGTGGTTTGGAAACTGAGTTTCAGCTGTGGGCAAAAGTTTGCTACCGAAACTAACTAGAGACGCTCCTTACTTCCCAAATAAAGCATCGCATACGGCGAGAACTGAATAACAGGCACAGAAGTGAATGAGAGGAACTCATATATAATGATTTAATCGTTGTTTTCCTTTCTGGTCTCAATATACACCTGCGGCACAACCTGAGCAAAACGCGTGTGACGTTGTGGTCCACGTGTAGGAACGGTCAAGCATAGTCTGTCGGAACAAAGAGGTGCTATCAGTTTCTTAAAACCAGAAGACAAAACAGCTTCATTTGTCACCAATCCTGATTAGACTGAAAGCTGCTACACGTAGCCCCTGGAACCGTACGTGGATAAACTCCAAAGCAGTTTCGATATTTACTTCGAAGCGTCGGTCGGAACGAAAGAAAAGTAGTATGCGTCATTCACAGAAATATTCAGTGTACGTTATAGTGCTACAACGATGGAAAATAATATTACGACAATGTCAAACCTTATTTTCATAAAATAAACAATAACTGACGATATTAAAATTGTAATTATAATTTTATTATTTTAATTTTTGTGCTCAGTGAATCAAAGACTTTCTATTGCACGGAATAAACTAGCATTGTTTGTCCTACTAAACTATGTATGATTGTTAAGTGAGAAGTAATTCTATGTAAGGCATTTTGTCTGGGCGGGTTTTGTTCTCGCACTGGTCGGTAGAGAAAGAAAAGTTTCTTAATCGATGTATGTAATGTGAATGTATAAAGGCTATAAAAAGGAGAGAGAGATAGAGAGATAATCCTTGCGGACAATGACGATATTGTATAAGAAAAGGTAAATACAAGTTATTCAAAACAAATATCTCTAAAGCGTATCGTACTGTGATTTAAAAAGACTGATAATTGCGGTGTTTAATCAAAACCTGTCCTGAATAACAGCGAAGCACATTTATGTCGTCATATATTTTCTTCGTTTGACCACGGTTGTGATTCGCATGTTAGTTTTTGTTACGCGACGTGTTAGGAATATTTTCATTATACGCGCAAAAGTGCACACAGCTTTGATCGAACCTGCATCTTTCGGAAACGATAACTCTTGATCAGTACAATTACGCGAATACCGTCTGAATCGCAACCGTGATCACAAAAGTGTTTCCTGGACCTGATTTTTATAAATGTGTAAACTTGAAAGCGAACAATATTGCACCGTCGCTGGCTTGCAACAATTGAAAGAAAACAAAACAGGACTGAACAACTTTAAATTTTAAGGCCGTCAGCGTTACGAAATCTGAACGACGTCAGTTAGTTACCTAAATATTAACAGGAAGAGAATTATTACATTTTAAAGATTAAATTATAGCAAGAATTTAAAGCATTTTGGCATCAGTACGTTTCTTTGCATTAGTAGTTGAGTATCAGATACCATCATATCTATTTAAAAGATAGTGCGTAAATAACATTGCCACCTTTTATAATTATTGTTCTAGCAATTCAACGTGAGACGCTTTCCTATGTAAAGTCAGTGTATTGGAGACATATTAAACATTTTATTGGTAGACACTAGTTTTAGCTTAGCAACTGTGCTTGCCGTAATTGGGACACGGTTTTTAAAGATTATCAACATACACAATGCGTGCCATTTTGTAGTGCGGTTTCCTGGTATGGACTTTTCGGACACGTCGGAGAGCGGACACCACACTTCGTACGAGCACCTAGTAATGTCAAATTTCTTCTCCATTCTCATTAGGGCAACTTTCATGCTGATTTGATACGTGGATGGAATGTGTAAGAAATCACAGCACTACTTCGCAGAGGAGGAAGCGAACCACAACGAAAACTCTTTGGCAACAAAGTCTGTGCGATCCGATTGTCGATGCAGAAAATAAAGCGATGGCAATTTGTGCGTTTGGAACATGTAATCCCCGTTTTCCTAACGATCGATTAGATGTACGCCATTTATATGTTTAGATAACATATTAAAGCAGTAGCAGAACAAACAGTACACCATTTAAACGCTAAAACTTAATAATAGGACAAATCTTTCGCAATACTAAACGCATCGTCTTAGTGAGAAGACTGTAAGGCCGAGCTCTGTCGAAGGCAGGGGCTGCACCTGTGGCGCTGCAGGGTCGGCCGTAATAAACAGGGCGAGTGTGTCCGTGTTGTGACGTCACGGTTGTGTACCACGTAACGGGGCCTGCCGCGATGGGTACAGAATGTGCGTCCACTCTCCAAAGTAGGTGTCTACATCTGCATATTGTGCGTTTCCCGGGCTGGGTGGACGGCAGTGAATTATCAGCACTGCTTACTATGCAAGTGCTTGCAGACCGGCACAAACGCACGTGAAACAAAAGTCGTTACAGTCTGACCAGTGACGGAGCACTGAGTAACGGTTGGACACTCTTCTTTCAAAAGGGAGGATTTTAACCAAACTGGCTCCACAAGCTACGCACCAAACGTGCTTCAGAATCCTTCCATGGGTTGAAAGCCGGGATGCGTGTCGGTCGGCAGCTCTAAAACGCTACGAATGGCGAAGATTTTGAGGCGACGGGGTGTTAATCTCTAACTCAGTATACGGGCGTCCCCCATCAGTAACGTATTCGGTTCTTCACGCTTCATATCTCGATGCTGTGTCGCTATCTGTACTGGAGTATGCAGGGACTATAGCCTTTTATTCTGAGTAAATTCGGACATCACAGATGTCAGTTCTTAAAGCATAACAACACACATCACACGTACTCCCGATGAAACGGCCAGAAAACTGTTTGCTTCCCGCCAGGCCGATATTTGCTCTTCTGTAGAAGCGGACAGCTAAATGAGCCACAGTCCATCGTGAACAGGAATTCTGTCGTTCGTGAAAATAAAGACTTGTCAGGACAGTGTGTGAAACGTTTGCTGTCGTCCCACCTGACCAAACGCAACAAGGATAGATACCGGATTAGCACTTCGAGTCTTGGGGAAATTAGCTTAACGGAATTGCTACACGTGTGACGCTAATACGACACGGAGATCCGTCGTTGAAATGAGTGCTTAATACTGCAACTGTCGTATCCGCCTGGTTTCGAACCTCGACACGGCAAGGATAGATGCACGGTCTAAAGTATGAAACGCTGTGTGTGTCCAAAGTTCCACGTGCGCCAACGAGCGCCGTACAACGCAAACAGGCGCCGTAAAATAAAATAAAGCTTTGGTGGCGTTCGTTCTCGCGTTCGGCGCTGCCCAGACACGACAGAATAATATCGCTGACGCAAGATTTTTTTTATTTTTATCAACTTTCCAGTAAATAACTTGTTAGTTTCCATACGGTGCTCCTCTTCACATGCGCAGTGTGTTATGGCCGGTTATAGATCTTTCTCCTTATCCGTTACCAGATACGAATGCTGTCTGTAGAAACACAAGGACAACAGCTGGACACATTGCCACGAAGTTAGACAGGTTCTCACACTGCGATTATATTCCGCCTCGATGCGAAACGGACGACGCTGTCAACTTGTTTATTAAACCTTCACAATCGATGGGTGGTGACGACATATCTGCTAATCCTGTGTACTTGTTTAAGGTTTCGCCTCGAGTCGACAGGAATTTTTCTAGCCATCACACGTCTTCAAAGCCGTGGAGTGTAAATAAGTTCCATCCCTTACCGCTACGCATATTCTGCACCACGTGTGTCATTAAAGTGAGCATAATATAAGTAGCACAAGCGTTAACTGGCTTGGATAGAAAGGTTCTGAAGGTATTTTTTGGCGATTTCTAAACGTGTTTTCCAGAAGATTTTCTCACAGAATCGTCTACTTCTTAGGAGTGTAGGATACAATCAGCTGGAGGCAGCTGAGACACAAGACCATCCATGTACTGTAGGTGCGGTGTGCGAAAGAGCTCACTTCGAATGCATTACAATGTTACAACTGCCAGCGACTGGGGGTGCGATTCACGTGTCGGAATGGACACGCATCTCGCAACTGGACGGCTACGCCAGCCTCTGATGCTCGTAAATTTTAAAAATTAAGTCACTGTGCCAATTAGGTATTCACTCTCGATCAGATGATGCATATACATTTTTCTCCCGCTTTCGTTTGCTTCAGAAAACCGCCATTACTCGCGGCAGACTTTAAAATTGACATCGTTCTGCGTAGTAGCGGCAACAATCAGTCGCTGAGGCAGCGACAAAGCTCTGTCGATTGCAGGACGCGGAAGACTAACGGAAAAAGAAATTCATCTTACACATTACTGCTATCTACATTTGTGATTAACGTTTAAATATGCACATAATTGGTACAGTGTAATTACGCGGATCTGATACTGGTTTCGTGATTTTATGTGTCGCGTGCTAGCGTTCCAGTGACATGGCAGAATATGTGGGTGGCAGTCACCCAGCGTTCATAAAAAAAGAAAAATTTAAGCTGTTGTGATTCAGCGAAGTTTGCCATCCGGCGTCGTCATACAGGGTGCATAGAAACAATCTGACCAAAAGTGTATCGTGGAAACGCAGCATGAAATACAAATATTTGAGTATAGCAACTAGGCTTCGCGATTGAATATTTTCGGCGGCACCGGATCGTAATTAAAATCCCACACACGAGCGTCTTGGCTCTAAATGATTGGTAGTTTACAGAAAATGTATACGTAAACACAGGCTGTGTTAACTAACCAACCGCCACCATGAGAACAAGATAAATTTAAAGCGCCACTTACACGTGTGTCGCACTTGGCTGACTTATGACACAGCACGTTTTTTAGAGATGAAGAGAATCAGATGTCCATGTCTCATGTTTCAATACGTCTTAAAAAGGTGAAAATGAGTAAAAAACGATCCGCCACTTATTGCTATAAGTATGTCATAGCAAATGTTCAAAGTGACCACAGTTGCCATGTTGGCATAGCGCCCGAAATATTCAACTGACACTTGCAATACCGAAATTCCTTCATTTGATGCTGACTTCCTGCTCTGCACTTTCGGTCAAATTGTTTTTACCCACCCCGTTTGCTCTAGACGTGACGCGACAGTAATGGTCGAATTCTCAAGTCATACAATACACTTCGTCTGCGGTAGAAAGTGATAAATACGGCAAAATGACGGAATGCGTTACGAGCGATTTATAACTTTGAAGTTCAGTACACAGTGACTACGTAAAACCACATGTGATACATTTAACCAAATTGTTACGAAGCAAGATTTAAATACGTTTCCTGATTAGAATGGGCAATGATTTCTGATGGGTATGTAGATACACAAATCGTGCCAATCTGTGGTACAACTGTGCTATGTCGGTCATTTAAACGGGAAGGATAGCACACTTCACAAGAAGAAATAGAAATGATAATCTCGTTTTTTGTAGTAAAAAAAAATTGCGGTATTTTTTAACGTATACCAAAAATGTGAAACAGACTACTGTAGAATTTCGAGGAGGAAGACGTGACGGGAACAATGTCAGCATGTTGCCAACAGAGGACAGGAGATTCGTTTGTCGAGGCGAAGACAATGCCTAAAAAAAGTATTTTTGCGCTTATCGCCCAGAGAGTAAAACAGTCGAACAGATATCCGCCATTTCCACGTTTTCAAACTGTATTACACTTACACTAGAACAAAAATGAGACGCTTTGAAATAGCGAAGAGTGTGTGTGTGTGTGTGTGTTTTGGAGGTTTACAGGCGCTAAACAGCGTGGTCATCAGCGCCCATACGCATAAAAACAGGAAAACATGCAGTGAAGGGACTAAGACGAACAGCAAACAAGTAGAACGGCTAACAGACACAGACCTGACGCAGGGCCAAATCCTCACATACGGAGGCAAAACAAGAGGAGAATGAATGAGTCGCGAGTGTGGATGTCATGACGTCACCATAGAGTATCAGCAAGAGGCGCCTGCCCTGATCATTAGATAATGAAGTACTGTCGCAAAGAAACTGCATAGATACTCACTAAGCTCTTGACAGTACGAGACACAATAACAACAACTTTTCTCTTTTCCATCATCATTGTCATCATGACAATCGTAACACTCTCTTAATATGTGCCGGAATATGTAAAGGGCCACAGCCCCACTTCGCAATGGAAAATGCTGTAATAAGGAAAACATGTCACCAGTCAGCTAGTAGAAACACGGGTAAGGCGAGAAAAATAATATGTAAGGTGCAAAGTTGCAAACGGTTACATATACACAACTAAATGTTTTTATGGCGTTTTAAAGCTAGAGTCAAACAAAAAGTGCGCCCTTTGACATTCCCTGACTTCCTAAACAGAGGGAATTTTTCGAGTGCTAATTTTATTTTCTTAGTGTGGCCAATAACAGAGTAAGCTGTGTAGGTTCCAGAATACATGTAAACTCTCGTAAGTAGCAACCTTTCTAGGTACGCAAATTCGTCTCTGATGCCGGTTTGACGACGATGGGTTTTGTGCGCTGGTAATGATGCATTTGCTTGCCGACGACCACAAGCAGATACGAAAACAGTTAAGGTATTACGAAACCTGAATACATTTAAGATGAGTAATGCGAAAAAGCAGTTACTAGTAACTGTAAATATTGGCTGTGGTGTTGTACGCAATAATAGTTACGTTACTTATATTCACGTAAAACCGAGCCCCATCACTTGTGTGAAAAGACAGGCCGCAGAGAGGAGAATGTACAGCAGCAACTTGTAGCCGCACGGCGGCTGTTGCCGTAGCATCGACAGATGACAGAGGAGTCTCAAGACTCGTTTACGTTTTAAGCACGGGGGAAGCAGCGTCGCAGACGTCGACACCTTGTTTGGCAGCACGGCTGGAGTCAGCTGGTCCAGGAAGAGGCGGTGGAGACGTTCATCCGAACCTCGATTTGTTACTCACGTCTAAGCCGGCCAAGAACGCCGGAAGTGTGTGTCGGAAGAATGTCGCTTCGACACACTCCGTTCCCAGTCGTAACGGAATTTTCGGCGCAGTCCTGTTTTAGTGGCATTTCATAAATATCTCGTCTTTGAAACTGTTACTTTATGTATTGCTGAAGAACTGAAAAACCTTGAACTAAGAAGAATGCAATTAACAGTTGACGAAACATTTAGCTATGGAAATAGAACGGTTACGGAAATGACTGTCGCTTTTATCAATAAGTACAGTTTTCTAGAGACGAATACGATAGTTAACTCATGTTCGGATGAACGACGATTTTGGTGATTCGGTTTCCACATGTGCTGTTTGATGACAATAAATCATCATCTCTCCGTGTGAGCAAACCGGTGGTCGACGCTCATATAACATATGTGAATACTGACGTGATAATTAAGAGGACCAAAGGTGACAGCTTTGAGTATCTCCTAAATTACTATTGCGGAAATATTGAAGTGCTTCTACATCGGACAGAATGTGTACTAGAGCTCACAACCGTTTATTGTAGTGAGGTGGAAGTGTTATGAAGACATTACGCCACAAGTGATTAGTGGAAGTCAGTGGCATTTTCCATCGAAGAATACGATGCGTAATTTCGTTTGGACATAACGGTAACTTTTGCCACATTGTGTGTGGAAGGCCCAACTTTGAATGTGCATTTATGCAATAACGGTTATGTGTGCCCCATTGTCGTAACTTATGGCTTAAGGCTTTGCTAGCCTATAACTTCGCTAAACGTTACGTTTGACTGGTGGTTGTGCAATTATTATCACTTTCCTCCGTTTTCATTTACTTAATAAAATCGACATTACTAGCTAGAAAGTTCAACTGCCGACGTTGCAGAAGGCTAGCACCAACAATCAATGGCTGGGGCACTGACAAAGCTCTGTGGGCTGCAGAAGAGGGAGAATCAACAGAAAAATACATTCGGCTTCTACGTTACTAAGATCTGCAAGCATAATTAAATACGTTCAAAGTCAATACAACGTCATTATTTGGCGATTTCGTGTAACCAGTGCTGGTATTCGAGTGACGTGGCGGAACATGGGGGGACGGCCCGTTTGGAAGTCATCCAGAGACGTGTGTGTCACGTATGTGAAAAAAGGCATAACTTAAGCAGTGCTGTTTAAGCGAGATTTTGTCATCGTGCACCGTCGTTCACGCCAGAGATGAGCCGACTAGAGCGTTAACCGCATTCCCAGGAGTTCAATAATTACTAAGTCTGTGATAAAATGATTGTGCTACAAACGGTAAAATGATGGAATGTTGTGGTAGTGTGTTTTACCTTTAAAACACAGTAAAAAATCCGTAACCGGTAACCGCATTTCGAAAACCGATATGATAGTGTTTACATGACGAACCACAAGCGGTGGTGGAAGATCGGTTTGTGAAAAACACACTCGGTAGACATATGTAGAACTGCTAAGGAATGTTTTACTTTTTGTTTCACGCAATGAAAGTAAATATTAACATACCATTCCTGTTACAAAACGGAAACACAGAGAAGCAAAGATTTTATTTTTACGCTTAACATTTCTCCCGCTTTCGATATTTACAATTCTCAACAAAAGGCTACCAGAATTTTCGTGTGCACTATTATATACAATGTCCTTGATTGCCGCGTGTCACAAGATGCCCAGTAGATATGTTACTCTTTTCCGCGCTGTTTATTTCTTTTTAGCGTCTTATTGTTTATATCACTGCCGGACACTGCAAGTCGCCTACTGCCATCTGTCGACCGACGGCTGCACTGCGTCCTCCGAAACTCCTTTCGCAGTCAACGTCTTCTGCCACGCGAGGCGCCAATAGGACGTGTCTTTCCATATCGCTGGTTCGGCGCGAATCACGCATTTTCGTGAAATGAATAAAAAAAAATAGAAATCTGTTTTTGTGTGCGTGGGGAGAAGGCTGCGGTCTTTTAGCATGAAAGGAGGTAACACGAAATATGAAATAACTATGAGCGAACAAGACTGCCACGTCACAGAGACGGGCGGCTGCGATTTAAAATCCGTCAGCACACAGCGCCAGAGAGTATCGCATAACGCAGCCTGGCGGTGTGGAATAAACTTTGGATTGCCTGCGTACGACCGTAGCGATGGCCAGCGCTTTCAAATAAATTTGTATTATAGATATGGGATAAGTTGATTTTTTTGTACTGCCTTTCTAGAGATTGGAAAGAAATAGATTCCGTTTTCCGTCACGGCTTTCAGCACTACACATAACGTTTTTTCTCGTCCGAGGTAAAGTCTGAATTGAATATCGGGTTCGAGGCTACTCGCTAAGAACTGTTACTTCCATCAGTTTAAAATAATAGTCTACGTTGCATTAATTTTCAATTAGCACTTCGGTATGCAGATAACCATTCATGGCATGGAGTAACAAGAGGCATCAGTCATTACAATCAACGTTGGAAGAAACGTTATGTGACTGGAAAAGGAGCTAAGTTCACAATCGGCGGCAGACTGCAAAGAAAGCGGTCGTGAAACACGGACTGGGAGCGACTGTCATTTGGCAAACCTTGAAACGGAAAGTCTAAAATACATAAACTGGATATAAAGGCCGTGCACGTTCTGTAATAATCTGTGGACGGCGAAACAGCTCACTCTGGACAGATTACAATGGCGTAACTGATCAGTGACCACTGGGCACGCACGTTGCAATCGGCAGTATATGCGGGGATGAGCTATGGGCGGAGTTTTGGACATACGTTCGCCGACGCGTATCTTAAACAGAGATAAGGATTGACGTCTGTCTTTTTCGTAGAAGATTAAGTTCTGCGTGTAAATTACGAAGACATGTTATGTACCTAATACTTCTAGAGATGTACCTGGTAAAAAGGTCCAAGTTTCGAAGGTACGCGTGGTTTGCTTGACGCTAACTGAGCGTAGAAAGAGGAAATGGGGTAACTAACGAATAAGCTATTGATAAAAATTGAATGTAAAATTGTTAATAACAATGCCCCTCGTAGGGAAGTATTATACAACACGTTTCATTTGTTTATACTGATAACAAAAAAAAGAAAAACATACTGACGTTTCAGGTATGAGGAAATAGTGAATTGATCAAATGTAGCGAAACACGTTGTGGGTGGTCAACCGAGACAGGGGTGCCGTGTGACGTCACACCTCAGTGTGGGCTGCTGTGCGGTTGCTACGGCTGTAGACGCGCCTCAGCCGCTATGGTCACGGCCAGGGTTTCATGAACCACTCGGCTGCAACGGTAGCTCTGTGTTGCCACTATTCTACAGCCATATCTCGGCATTCACTGGTTGTTTGTTGTTGTTGCCACCAAAATTGCAGCAATTATTCACACTGTGCAGTATGTAATTCGGTTCGCCCTCTTACTAAATATTGAGTACATAAAGTTACAGATGAATTCCATGTAGATGTAATCACAGAATCATTCCTATGCCGCAACAGAAAATGCTCTGACTGTAGAAATTGTACCCTGGATGATTGCATGCTAAACGCAAAACTGCTATTTTGCTCGTTCTTTACCTAAGAAAGATACGATAGTAGTAATACAAACAGACGACTTGGACATGAGTTATGGCCTCAGTTAAGTGCAGTTCATAAGGAGTAGTCAGAATCAGTCGTCTGTAAATTGAGAAGTGGCAAGGACGAAAACTTTAATCAGTTTGTATATCGAGGGTACATTGCAGATTCCTGTGATAGCCCTTAGTTCCACTGCGTAGTTTATTGTTTAAAATTGTCATAGCATTAAACCACCAGGATCGTTGAGTTTGACTGCTAGTTGCCGCTTTCGTTACTTCTTTCCATTTTCATTTATATCGTAGAACCCCTTATACTTGGAGGAAATTTGAATTTTAACTGCCATCATTCCGTGGCGGCAACAATCGACCGCTGATGCAGCGATAGAGCTCTGTGGGTCGCACAGTACGGGAAACGACCGGAGAAACTAGACGAGACATATTCATTGCTGCTTTCTGCAATTGCGGTTAATATCGAAAGTAGCACACGATTAATACAATAGCTTTACAAGAATGTGATGCATGTATCGTAATCAAAGTCTTAACTGTATTGTTCGCCGAAACTTTCAAAAATGACCATTCTACGTGAATCTATTGTGAAACGAATCAAAATTATATACACCTCTTAACCGAGCCAGTCAATTTACTTCCTCGCATCGTCAGTCAGGATGACCATGTGTGTCTTTGCATTAAGCTTTTGGAAGATGTTCACTACAACAACAACTTGCAATGTCATTTTACTTACGAAATTTATATTATCTCAGCAAACAAGAAGTGAATCATGACGATGTGTGTAGCTTACCTGGCCCCATAAACTGAGTAGCTGTGACGTAAAGTCTTTATGTTATCTCGTTATATGCATACGACAGAGTAACGAATCTGCCCCTTGGATGGGACAGTGTACCGATACGAATTGTTAAGCTCTGTCTGTGGAAACAAATAATCGCTTTTAGTTTCTCCTGACCAGAGACTACTTTTATTCTACTTACTAACAATGTCAACAATATCGGAAGGTGGTAAATGTTTCCCATATTCCTTAATGTAGGTGAGCGACAAGAATAAAATACTTGCTGTAAGTTACACGATGGCGATATCGAGACATCAGTATGAACCATGCAACAGAATTCTTTGCGGAGGTTTCAAACACATGGTGGCATTACACTAGGCCCTGAATCACAGCTATCGAACTGATTCGGTCAATTTAAGAGTTTCACATGTGTGTCTGTGCACGATTTTCGCTGGATGCTTACTAAGATTGCAAGGGGGGGGGGCGGGAATGGTTACCTCATCCAAACTAAGCGACAGAGGTGGATACGTATGTGACACTTATCCATAGCTTTCATACTGACTGCATGCGATGAAAGAGTTGAGTTTATAAAATGTGATACATTATGAATCCATAAACAGCATAGGGAGCTCCCTAAAGCAAGTAGGTTGAAAGACTTTATGTATGAGGCAAACACTGATATTATTCTAGTTACAGAAGTAAAGGATACTGCACTACACGATGTATTGGGATATAGTGCTGTAATTAATGCTGGAACTGGAGATGAATTAGAGACCGTGATACTCGCGAAAGAGGGCATAATAGTGGATCACGTTGAAAACTCACGTGTAATACAGTTGTAGCTTGTACTGTTTACAACACCTGGCTATTTAATATATATGTTCCACCTGGTAGCAGTAAACGACGTAAACGAGCAGAGTTTCTTTAAATACGAAATTGTCCCTCTCTTCAGATTTCATTAAGGTAATATCATTTTGGCAGAAGATTTCAAAGGCGCCCGTCCATTGTCTTCTGCTTTTCTAGTGTTTGCAGCCTTTCAGTGTGTGCTGCCTATCCACATTGTGACACTTTACAGTGTGTTGTTATTTCATTGTATGCTTGCTTCCCAGTACATGCTGGGTTTCAGTGTGCAGTACCTTGCCATTGTGTGACGCCTTTCCAATATGTGCTGACTTTTCAGTTTGTGCTGCCTTTCTCAGCATGGGCTGCCTTTGCAGTGTGTGTTGCCTAGTATTGTGCGCCGCCTTTGTAGCATGTGCTGCCTTCGTAGTGTGTGCTACCATTGCATCATGTGCTGCTGTTGCAGCATTTGCATCCTTTGCATGGTGTGCAACCTTTGTAGCATATGCAGCCTTTTTAGCATATGCAGCCATTGCAGCATGTGCTTCCTTTGCAGCTTGTGCTGCCATTCCATTGTGTGCTTGTTTTATAGTGCATATTTCCTTTATAGTGCATGCTGCCTTTCCAAGACAGCGAAGACAGTACGATTTCCAAAGGCAGTACACCGTGTGAAGATAGCACACCTTGTGTAGACAGCACGATTTGCAAAGATGGCACACCTTGCGAAGACAGCATGTCTTGCCAAGACAGCATGTCATGGCAACACAGCATGACTTGCATTGGCAGCACAACTCGTAAAGGCAGAATGACTTACAAAATCAGCTCACCTTGTGAGGACAGCACACCTTGCGAATGCAGAACTCGTAGTGACAAAGCTCGCCTTGCGAAGACAAATAGCCTTACAAAGGCAGCGCGGCTTGGAAAGACAGCACGCCTTGTGATGGAGGAACGCTTAGCAAAAGCAGGACTCCGTGTCGAGGCAGCCAACCTCAAGAAGGCAGCATGCCTTGCGAAGGCAGCATTCCTTGCGAAGGCAGGACGCCTTTTAAAGACAGCACGCCTTGCGAAGGCATCATGCCTTGTAGGGCAGCATGCCATGTGAAGGCAGCACTGCTTGCGAAGACAGCACATCTTGCAAAAACAGCACACCTTGCAAAGACAGAACGCCTTGCAAAGACAGCACACGTTTCAAAGATAGCATACATTGTAGAGACAGCAGAATTTGCAGAGATGGCACGACTTGCAAAGACAGAACAACTTGCAAAGACAGCAAACCATGCAAATACAGCATGCCTTGCAAAGAATTCACAGCTTGCAAAGAATTCACACCTTGCAAAGATGGCACACATTTGAAAGATGGCACACCTTGCCAAGATGGAACACAATTCCCAGACAAAACACCTTGCATAGCCAGAACAGCATGCCTTGACAAGGCAGGACACCTTGACAAGACAGCATGCCTTGAGAAGACAGCACGCATTGCCAAGACAGCACACCTTGCCAAGAAAGCATACCTTGCCAAGACAGCATGCATTGCCAAGACAGCACACCTTGCCAAGACAGCATGCCTTGCCAAGACAGCACAACTTCCTAAAGCAGCATGCCTTGCGAAAACAGGATGGCTAGCGAAGACAGCACGCCCTCAAAAGATGCCATGGCATGCGAAAGCAGCATGCCTTGTGAAGACAGCACACCTTGTGTAGACAGCACGCCTTTTGCAGACAGCCATCCTTAAGTAGACAACTCGCCTTGTGTAGGCAGCATGTCTTATGTAGACAGCACGCCTTGTGTAGACATAACACATTGTGTAGGTAGAATGTCTTCCAAAGACATATTTAGACAGTACGCCATGTGTAGACAGCATGTCATGTGTAGACTGAACGAAATCTGCAGACAGCATGCCATGTGTAGATAGCACGCCATCTGTAGAAAGCACACAATGTGTAGACAGCACGCCTTGATAAGACAGTATGCGTAGCGAAGATAGTATGCATTGCCAAGACAGCACACTTTGCCCAGAGAGCACACATAGCCAAGAAAGCATGCCTTGCCAAGACAGCACGCCTTGCTGAGAAAGCATGCCTTGCTGAGACAGCAGGCCTTAATAAATCAGCACTCCTTGCAAAGACAGCACACCTTGCCAAGACAGCACACCTTGCCAAGATGGCACACCTTACCAAGACAGCACAACCTTGCCAAGACAGCACACCTTGCCAAGACTGCATATCTTGCCAAGAGAGCACACCTTGCCAAGACAGCACTCCTTGCAAAGACTGCACCCCTTGCACAGACAGAAGGCTTGCAAAGACACCACGGCTTGTCAAGACAGTACGACTCACGAAGACAGCATGCCTTGCGAAGGCAGGACGCCTTTTAAAGACAGCACGCCTTGCGAAGGCATCATGCCTTGTAGGGCAGCATGCCATGTGAAGGCAGCACTGCTTGCGAAGGCAGCACATCTTGCAAAGACAGCACGCCTTGCAAAGACAGCACATGTTTCAAAGATAGCATGCATTGCAGAGACAGCAGAATTTGCAGAGATGGCACGATTTGCAAACTCTTAGCTGACTTAGGACACAGCACGTTTTTAGAGATGAAGAGAATCAGATGTCCAGGTCTCATGTTTCAATATGTCTTAAAAAGGTGAGTAAGAACGTAGCCGCCACTTATTGCTATTATGTATGTCATAGCAAATGTTCAAAGTGACCACAGTTGCCATGTTGGCATAGCGCCCGAAATATTCAACTGACACTTGCAATACCGAAAATCCTTCATTTGATGCTGACTTCCTGCTCTGCACTTCGGTCAAATTGTTTTTCCCCACCCTGTTTGTTCTAGACGTGACGCGACAGTAATGGTCGAGTGCTGAGCCATCCAATACACTTCGTCTATGGTAGAAAGTGCTAAATACGGCAAAATGACGGAATGCATTACGAGCGACTTATAACTTTGAAGTTCAGTAGACAGTAACTACGTAAAAACACATGCGATACATTTAACCAAATCGTTGGAAATAGTAGTAGAATTGCTGTACCCATAATTTTCCATGCCTTCAACTGCAGCCACGAACTTCCTCGATCGATCTGCGATTCACGGTATATCCACACACACATATATCCTACTTCCAACACATCTTCATTACAGCTGCAAATTGCGTCTTCCTCCTTTCGAAACAAGCAGGAAAGTTTAGTTTTGGAAAGCCTATATCGTGTTTACAGTAAAGCAGTCCAATTTACTTTTGTTTTCCTGTTTATTTTTCTGCTCTGCCCAACCCGTAACTTTTATCGATTTGTTCGTTGCATGTTAGTTTTTTGCCAGCACTCCTAGCGAACGCACCACTCCTTGCGAAGGCAGCACTCCTTGCGAAGGCAGCAGTCTGTGCAAAGGCAGCACTCCTTGCAAATGCAGCACTCCTTGCGAAGGCACCACCCCTTGCGAAGGCAGCACTCCCTGCGAAGGCAGCCCTAATTGCGAAGGCAGCACTCCTTCCAAAGGCAGCACTCCTTGTGAAGGCAGCACTCCTTGCGAAGGCAGCACTCCTTGAAAGGCAGCACTCCCTGCGGAGGCAGCACTCCTTGGAAGGCAGCACTCCTTGCAAAGGCAGCACTCCTTGCGAAGGCACACTCCTTGCAAAGGCAGCACTCACTGCGAAGGCAGCACTCCTTGCGAAGGCACCACCCCTTGTGAAGGCAGCACTCCCTGCGAAGGCAGCACTCCGTGCGAGGGCAGCACTCCCTGCGAAGGGAGCAAACCCTAGTGAAAGCAGCACTCCGTGCGAAGGCAGCAATCCTAGCAAACGCAGCACCCCCAGTGAAGGCATCACTCCTAGCGAAGGCAGCACTCCTAGCGAAGGCAGCACTCCTTGCGACGGCAGCACCCTGTGCAAAGGCAGCACTCCGTGCAAAGGCAGCACTACATGCGAAGGCACCATTCATAGCGAGGGCAGCACTCCGTGTGAAGGCACCACCCCTTGCGAAGGCAGCACTCCCTGCGAAGGCAGCACTTGTAGCGAAGGCACCACACCTAACGAAGGCAGCACTCCTAGCGAAGGCAGCACTCCCTGCGAAGGCAGCACTCATAGCAAAGGCAGCACTCATAGCAAAGGCAGCACTCCTTGCGAAAGCAGCAATCCTTGCGAAGGCAGCACTCTGTGCAAAGGCAGCACTCCGTGCAAAGGCAGCACTCTGGGCAAAGGCAGCACTCCGTACGAAGGCAGTACTCTGTGCAAACGCAGCACTCCATGCGAAGGCAGCACTCCCTGCAAAGGCAGCACTCCTTGCGAAGGCAGCACTCTGTGCAAAGGCAGCACTCCGTGCGAGGGCAGCACAACGTGTGAAGGCTGCTCTCCGTGTGAAGGCAGCACTCCTTGCAAAGTCAGCTCTCTGTGCGAAGGCAGCACTACGTTCGTAGGCACCATCCCTTGCGAAGGCAGCACTCCCTGCGAAGGCAGCACTCCCTGCGAAGGCAGCACTACTAGCGAAGGCAGGACTCCTAGCGAAGGGAGCACTCCTAGCGAAGGCAGCACTCTTTGTGAAGGCGGCACTCCTTGCGAAGGCAGCACCCTCAGCAAAGGCAGCACTCCTTGCGAAGACAGCGCTCCTTGCGAAGGCAGCACTCCCAGGCAGCACTCTGTGCGAAGGCTGCACTCCGTGTGAAGGCAGCACTCTGTGCGAAGGCAGCACTACTTGCGTAGGCAACTACCCTTCCAAAGGCAGAACTCCCTGCGAAGGCAGCACTCCTTGCGAAGGCAACACTCTGTGCAAAGGCAGCACTACGTGCGAAGGCAGCACTCCTTGCGAAGGCAGTACTCCTTGCGAAGGCAGGACTCCTTGCAAAGGCAGCAATCCTTGCGAACGCAGCACTCTGTGCAAAGGCAGCACTCTTTGCGAAGGCAGCACTCCTAGCAAAGGCAACACTCCTTGCGAAGGCAGAACTCCTTGCGAAGGCATTACTCCTTGTGAAGGCAGCACTCCTTGCGAAGGCAGCACTCCTTGCGAAGGCAGCACTCCCTGTGAAGGCAGCACTCCTTGTGAAGGCAGCACTCCTTGCGAAGGCAACCCTCCTTGTGAAGCAGCACTCTGCGCAAAGGCAGCACTCCGTGCGTAGGCACTACTCCTTGCGAAGGCAGCACTCTGTGCAAAGGCAGCACTCCTTGCGAAGGCAGCACTCCTAGCGAAGGCAGCATTCCTAGCGAAGGCAGCACTCCCTGCGAAGGCAGCCCTCCTTGTGAACACAGCACTACGTGCGAAGGCAGCACTCCTTGCGAAGGCTGCACTACTTGTGAAGGCAGCACTATGTCCGAAGGCTGCACTCCTTGCGAAGACAGCACTACGTGCGAAGTCTGCAATCCGTGTGAAGGCAGCACACCGTGCGAAGGCATTACTCTGTGCGAAGGCAGCACAGCACTATGTGTGGAGGCACCAGTCCTCGCGAAGGCAGCACACCCTGCGTAGGCAGCACTCCCTGCAAAGGCAGCACTCCGTGTGTAGGCACCACTCCTTGCGAAGGCAGCACTCCTTGCGAAGGCAGCCCTCCTTGCGAAGGCAGCACTCCTTGCGAAGGCAGCACTCCTTGCGAAGGCAGCACTCCTAGCGAAGGCAGCCCTCCTTGCGAAGGCAGCACTCCTTGCGAAGGCAGCACTCCTTGCGAAGGCACCACTCCTTGCGAAGTCAGCTCTCCCTGCGAAGGCAGCACTACGTGCAAAGGCTGCATTCTGTGCGAACCAGCACTCCGTGCGAAGGCAGCACTCCTTGCGAAGGCAGCACTCCTTGCGAAGGTAGCACTCCTTGCGAAGGCAGCACTCCGTACGAACGCAGCACTACGTGCGTAGGCACCACTCCTTGCGAAGGCAGCACTCCGTGAAAAGGCAACACTCTGTGCGAAGGCAACACTTCAAGCGAAGGCAGCACTCCTTGCGATGGCAGCACTCCTTGCGAAGGCAGCCCTCCTTGCGAAGGCAGCACTACGTGCGAAGGTAGCACCCCTTGCGAAGGCACCACTCCTTGCGAAGGCAGCACTCCATGCGAAGTCAGCTCTCCCTGCGAAGGCAGCACTACGTGTAAAGGCTGCATTCTGTGCGAACCAGCACTCCGTGCGAAGGCAGCATTCTGCACAAAGGCAGCACTCCTTGCGAAGGCAGCACTGCGTGCGAAGGCTGCACTCCGTTTGAAAGAAGCACTCAGCACGAAGGCAGCACTACGTGCTTAGGCAGCACCCCTTGCGAAGGCTGCACTCCTTGCGAAGGCAGCACTCTGTGAAAAGCAACACTCTGTGCGAAGGACGCACTACGTGCGAAAGCTGAACTCCGTGCGAAGACAGCACTCCATCGAAGGCAGCACTACTTGCGTAGGCACCACACCTTAAGGAGGCAGAACTCCCTGCGAAGGCAGCACTCCTAGTGAAGGCAGCACTTCTTGCGAAGACAGCACTCCTCGCGAAGGCAGCACTCTGTCCAAAGGCAGCACTCCATGCGAAAGCAGCATTCCTTGTGAAGGCAGCACTCTGTGTAAAGGCAGATCCCGTGCGAAGGCTGCACTAAGTGCAAAGGCTGCACTCCGTGCAAGGCAGCACTCCGTGCAAAGGCAGCACTCCGTGCAAAGGCAGCACTCTGTGTGAAGGCAGCACTCCTAGCGAAGGCAGCACTCCCTGCAAAGGCAGCACTCCTTGCGAAGCCAGCACCCTGTGCAAAGGCAGCACTCCGTGCAAAGGCAGCACTCCTTGCGTAGGCAGCACTAGTTGCAAAGGCTGCACTTCGTAGCGAATGCAGCACTCCTTGTGAAGGCAGCACTCTGTGCAAAGGCAGCACTCCGTGCAAAGGCAGCACTCTGTGTGAAGGCAGCACTCCTAGCGAAGGCAGCACTCCTTGCGAAGGCAGCACTCCTTGCAAAGGCAGCACTCATTGGAAGGCAGCACTCGGTGCAAAGGCAGTACTCCCTGCGAAGGCAGCAGTACTTGCGAAGGCAATACCCCTTGCGAAGGCAGCCCTCCGTGCGAAGGCAGCACTTCTAGTGAAGGCAGCACTCCTTGGAAGGCAGCACTCCTTGCGAAGGCAGCACTCCTTGCGAAAGCAGTACAACTTGCGAAGGCAACACTCCTTGCGAAGGCAGCACTCCTTGCGAAGGCAGCACTCCTTGTGAACGCAGCACTCCTTGCGAAGGCAACACTCCTTGCAAAGGCAGCACTCCCTGCGAAGGCAGCACTCCTTGCGAAGGCAGCACTCTGTGCGTAGGCTGCAATCCGTGCGAAGACAGCAATCTGTGCAAAGGCAGCACTCCTTGCGAAGGCAACACTCCTTGCGCAAGCTGCACTCCGTATGAAGGCAGCACTCCTAGCGAAGGCAGCACTCCGTCCTAAGGCAGCACTCCTTGGGAAGGCAGCACTCCTTGCGAAGGCAGCACTCCTTGCGAAGGCTGCACTCCTTGCGAAGGCAGCACTCCTTGCGAAGGCAGCACTCCTTGCAAAGGCAGCACTCTGTCAAAGGAAGCACTCCGTGTGAAGGCAGCACTATGTGCGAAGGCTGCACTCCGTGTGAAGGCAGCACTCCTTGCGAAGGCAGCACTCCTTGCGAAGGCAGCACTCCTTGCGAAGGCAGCACTCCTTGCCAAGGCAGCACTCCTAGAGAAGGCAGCCCTCATTGCGAAGGCAGCACTCCTTGCGAAGGCATTTCTTCTTGCGAAGGCAGCACTCCTTGCAAAGGCAGCAACCTGTGCGAAGGCAGCACTATCTGCATAGACACCACTCCTTGCGAGGGCAGCACTCCCTGCGAAGGCAGCAATCCTTGCTGAGGCAGCCCTCTTTGTGAAGGAAGCACTCCTTGCGAAGGCAGCACTCCTTGCAAAGGCAGCACTCTTTGCGAAGGCAGAACTACTTGCAAAGGCAGCATACCGTGCAAAGTAAGCACTACTTGCGATTGTTGCCTTCCGTGCAGAGACAGCACTCCGTGCAAAGGCAGCACTCTGTGCAAAAACAGCACTCCCTGCGAAGGCAGCATACCTTGCGAAGGCACCACCCCATGTGAAGACAGCACTCCCTGCGAAGGCAACCCTCATTGCGAAGGCAGCACTCCTTGTGAAGGCAGCACTCCTTGCGAAGGGAGCACTCCTTACGAAGGCAGCACTCCTTGGAAGGCAGCACTCCTTGGAAGGCAGCACTCCTTGCAAAGGCAGTACTCCCTGCAAAAGCAGAACTACTTGCGTAGGCATTACTCCTTGCGAAGGCAGCACTCCCTGCGAAGGCAGCCCGCTTTGCGAAGGCAGCCCTCGTTGCGAAGGCAGCACTCCTAGCGAAGGCAGCACTCCTTGCGATGGCAGCGCTCCTTGCAAAGGCAGCACTCCTTGCACAGGCAGCACACCTTGCTAAGGCAGCACTCCTTGCGGATGCAGCACTCCCTGTGAAGGCAGCACTCCTTGCGTAGGCACCACTCCTTGCGAAGGCAGCACTCCCTGCAAAGGCAGCACTCCCTGCGAAGGCAGCCCTCCTTGCGAAAGCAGCACTCCTAGCGAAGGCAGCACTCCTTGCGAAGGCAGCTCTCCTTAGAAGGGCAGCACTCCTAGCGAAGGCAGCACTCCTTGCCAAGGCATATCTCCTTGCGAAGGCAGCACTCCTTGCAAAGGCAGCACTCCTTGCGAAGGCAGCACTGCTTGCGAAGGCACCACCCCTTGCGAAGGCAGCACTCCCAGCAAAGGCACCCTCATTGCGAAGGCAGCACTCCTTGTGAAGGCAGCACTCCTTGCGAAGGCAGCACTCCTTGCGAAGGCAGCACTCCTTGCGAAGGCACCACCCCTTGCGAAGGCAGCACTCCCTGCAGAGGTAGCGCTCATTGCGAATTCAGCACTCCTTGCGAAGGCAGCACTCCTTGCGAAGGCAGCACTCTTTGCGAAGGCAGCACTCCTTGCAAAGGCAGCAGTCATTGGAAGGCAGCACTCGTTCAAAGGCAGTACTCCCTGAGAAGGCAGCACTACTGGCGAAGGCATTACCCCTTGCGAAGGCAGCACTCCCTGCGAAGGCAGCCCTCCTCTCGAAGGCAGCCCTCCTTGCGAAGACAGCACTCCTAGCGAAGGCAGCACTCCCTGCGAAAGCAGAACTACTTGCGAAGGCATTACCCCTTGCGAAGGCAGCACTCCCTGCGAAGGCAACCCTCCTTGCGAAAGCAGGACTCCTTGCGAATGCAGCGCTCCTTGCGAAGGCAGCACTCCTTGCGAAGGCAGCACTCCTTGCAAAGGCAGCACTCCTTGTGATGGCAGCGTTCCTTGCAAAGGCAGCACTTCTTCTGAAGGCAGCACACCTTGCGAAGGCAGCACTCCTTGCGGATGCAGCACTCCCTGCGAAGGCAGCACTCCTTGCGAAGGCACCACTCCTTGCGAAGGCAGCACTCCTTGCAAAGGCAGCACTCCCTGCGAAGTCAGCCCTCCTTGCAAAAGCAGGACTCCTAGCGATATCAGCACTCCTTGCGAAGCCAGCTCTCCTTAGAAGGGCAGAACTGCTAGCGAAGGCAGCTCTTCTTGCGAAGGCAGCACTCCTTGCAAAGGCAGCACTCCTTGTGAAGGCACCACCCCTTGCGAAGGCAGAACTCATTGGGAGGCAGCACTCATTGGGAGGCAGCACTCGTTGCAAAGGCAGTACTCCCTGAGAAGGCAGCACTACTTGAAAATGCATGACCCCTTGCGAAGGCAGCACTCCCTGCGATGGCAGCCCTCCTCTCGAAGGCAGCTCTCAGTGCGAAGACAACACTCCTAGCGAAGGCAGCACTCCTTGTGAAGGCAGCACTCCTTTCGAAGGCGGTACTCCTTGCGAAGGCAGCACTCCTTTTGAAGGCAGCACTCCTAGCGAAGGCTGCACACCTTGCGAAGGCAGCACTTCATGCGAAGGCACCACACCCTGCGAATGCAGCTCTCTGCGCAAAGGCAGCACTCCGTGGGAAGGCAGCACTCCGTGCGAAGGCAGCACTCCGTGCGAAGGGAACACTCCTTGCGAAGGCAGCACTCCTTGCGAAGGCAGCACTCCTTGTGAAGGCAGCGCTCCTTTTGCAGGCAGCACTACTTGGAATGCAGCACTCCTTGCAAAGGCAGTATTCCCTGCGAAGGCAGCACTCCTTGCGAAGGCAGCACTCCTTGCGAAGGCAGCATTCTGTGCAAAGGCAGCAACCCTTGCGAAGGCAGCACACTGTGCCAAGGCAGCACTCCTTGCGAAGGCAGCACTACATGCGATGGCATCACTCCCAGCGAAAGCAGCACTCCGTGCGGAGGCGGCAATCCAAGCGAAGGCAGCACTCCCTGTGAAGGCAGCACTCCTAGCAAAGGCAGCACTCCGTGTGAAGGCAGCACTCCTTGCGAAGGCAGCACTCCTTGCGAAGGCACCACTCCTTGCGAAGGCAGCACTCCTTGCGAAGGCAACAGTTCATGCAAAGGGAGCACTCCTTGCGAAGGCAGCACTCCGTGTGAAGGCAGCACTCCTAGCGAAAGCACCACTCCTAGCGAAGGCACCACTTTTAGCGAAGGCACCACTCCTAGCGAAGGCACCACTCCTAGCGAAGGCAGCACTCCTAGCGAATGCAGCACTCCTAGCGAAGGCAGCATTCCCTGCGAAGGCAGCACTCCCTGCGAAGGCAGCACTCCTAGCAAAGGCAGCACTCCTTGCGAAGGCAGCACTCCTTGCGAAAGCAGCACTCCTTGCGAAAGCAGCACTCCTTGCGAAAGCAGCACTGTGTGCAAAGGCAGCACTCCTTGCAAAGGCAGCCCTCTGTGCAAAGTCAGCACTCCGTGCGCAGGCAGCACTCCTTGCAAAGACAGCACTCCTTGCGAAGGCAGCACTCCTTGCGAAGGCAGCACTTCTTGGAAGGAAGCACTCCTTGCGAAGGCATCACTCCTTGCGAAGGCTGCACTCCTTGCGAAGGAAGCACTCCTTGCGAAGGCAGCACTCTGTGCAAAGGCAGCACTCCTTGCGAAGGCAGCACTCCTTGCTAAGGCAGCACTCCTTGCGAAGGCAGCACTCTGTGCAAAGGCAGCACTCGCTGCGAAGGCAGCACTCCTTGCGAAGGCAGCACTCTGTGCAAAGGCAGCACTCTGTGCACAGGCAGCACTCTGTGCTTAGGCAGCACTCTGTGCAAAGGCAGCACTCTGTGCAAAGGCAGCACTCTGTGCAAAGGCAGCACTCCTTGCGAAGGCAGCACTCCTTGCGAAGGCAGCACTCCTTGCGAAGGCAGCACTACGTGCGAAGGCAACACTCCTAGCGAAGGCAGCACTCCGCGCGAAGGCAGCACTCCTAGCGAAGGCAGCACTCTTAGCGAAGGCAACACTCCGTGCGAAGCCAGCACTCCCTGCCAAGGCAGCACTCCTAGCAAAGGCAGCACTCCTAGCAAAGGCAGCACTCTGTGCAAACGCAGCACTCTGTGCAAAGGCAGCACTCTGTGCAAAGGCAGAACTCTGTGCAAAGGCAGCACTCTGTGCAAAGGCAGCACTCTGTGCAAAGTCAGCACTCTGTGCAAAGGCAGCACTCTGTGCAAAGGCAGCACTCCTTGCGAAGGCAGCACTCCTTGCGAAGGCAGCACTCCTTGCGAAGGCAGCACTACGTGCGAAGGCATCACTCGTAGCGAAGGCAGCATTCCGCGTGAAGGCAGCACTCTATGCAAAGGCAGCACTCACTGTGAAGGCAGCACTCCTTGCGAAGGCAGCACTCCTTGCGAAGGCAGCACTCCTTGCGAAGGCAGCACTCCTTGCAAACGCAGCACTCCTTGCGAAGGCAGCACTCCTTGCGAAGGCAACAGTTCATGCAAAGGGAGCACTCCTTGCGGAGGCAGCACTCTGTGCAATGGCAGCACTCCCTGCAAAGGCAGCACTCTGTGCAAAGGCAGCACTCCTTGCGAAGGCAGCACTCCTTGCGAAGGCATTTCTCCTTGCGAAGGCAGCACTCCTTGCAAAGGCAGCACTCCTTGCAAAGGCAGCACTCCTTGCAAAGGCAGCACTCCTGGCGAAGACAAAACCCCTTGCGAAGACAGCACTCCCTACAAAGGCAGCCCTCGTTGCGAAGGCAGCACTCCTTGCGAAGGCAGCACTCCTTGCGAAGGCAGCACTCCTTGCAAAGGCAGCACTCCTTGCAAAGGCAGCACTCATTGGAAGGCAGCACTCGTTGCAAAGGCAGTACTCCCTGCGAAGGCAGCAGCACTTGCAAAGGCATTACCCCTTGCAAAGCAGCACTCTCTGCGAAGGGAGCCCTTCTTGCGAAGGCAGCCCTCCGTGCGAAGTTAGCACTTCTAGCGAAGGCAGCACTCCTTGGAAGGAAGCACTCCTTGCGAAGGCAGCACTCCTTGCGAAGGCAGTATTACTTGCGAAGGCAACACTCCTTGCGAAGGCAGCACTCCTTGCGAAGGCAGCACTCGTTGTGAACGCAGCACTCGTTGCGAAGGCAACACTCCTTGCAAAGGCAACACTCCCTGCGAAGGCAGCACTCCTTGCGAAGGCAGCACTCCTTGCGAAGGCAGCACTCTGTCAAAGGAAGCACTCCATGTGAAAGCAGCACTATGTGCGAAGGCTGCACTCTGTGCGAAGGCAGCACTCCTTGCGAAGGCAGCACTCCTTGCGAAAGCAGCACTCCTTGCGAAGGCAGCACTCCTAGCGAAGGCAGCCCTCATTGCGAAAGCAGCACTCCTTGCGAAGACAGCACTCTTTGCGAAGGGAGCACTCCTTGCGAAGGCAGCACTCCTTGGAAGGCAGCACTCCTTGCAAAGGCAGTACTCCCTGCGAAAGCAGAACTACTGGCGAAGGCATTACCCCTTGCGAAGGCAGCACTCCCTGCGAAGGCAGCCCTCTTTGCGAAGGCAGCCCTCCTTGCGAAGGCAGCACTCCTAGCGAAGGCAGCACTCATTGCGATGGCAGCGCTCCTTGCAAAGGCAGCACTCCTTGCGAAGGCAGCACACCTTGCGAAGGCAGCACTCCTTGCGGATGCAGCACTCCCTGTGAAGGCAGCACTTCTTGTGAAGGCACCACTCCTTGCGAAGGCAGCACTCCCTGCAAAGGCAGCACTCCCTATGAAGGCAGCCCTCCTTGCGAAAGCAGCACTCCTAGCGAAGGCAGCACTCCTTGCGAAGGCAGCTCTCCTTAGAAGGGCAGCACTCCTAGCGAAGGCAGCACTCCTTGCGAAGGCATAGCTCCTTGCGAAGGCAGCACTCCTTGCAAAGGCAGCACCCCTTGCGAAGGCACCACCCCTTGCGAAGGCAGCACTCCCAGAAAGGCAGCCCTCATTGCGAAGGCAGCACTCCTTGCGAAGGCAGCACTCCTTGCGAAGGCAGCACTCCTTGCGAAGGCAGCACTCCTTGCGAAGGCACCACCCCTTGTGAAGGCAGCACTCCCTGCAAAGGCAGCCCTCATTGCAAAGGCAGCACTCCTTGCGAAGGCAGCACTCCTTGCAAAGGCAGCACTCCTTGCGAAGGCAGCACTCCTTGCGAAGGCAGCACTCCTTGCGAAGGCAGCACTCCTTGCGAAGGCAGCACTCCTTGCGAAGGCAGCACTCCTTGCGAAGGCAGCACTCATTGGAAGGCAGCACTCGTTCAAAGGCAGTACTCCCTGAGAAGGCAGCACTACTTGCGAAGGCATTACCCTTTGCGAAGGCAGCACTCCCTGCGAAGGAAGCCCTCCTCTCGAAGGCAGCCCTCCTTGCGAAGACAGCACTCCTAGCGAAGGCAGCACTCCTTGTGAAGGCAGCACTCCTTGCGAATGCAGTACTCCTTGCGAAGGCAGTACTCCTTGCGAAAGCAGCACTCCTTGCAGAGGCAGCACTCCTTGTGAATGCAGCACTCCTTGCGAATGCAACACTCCTTCCGAAGGCACCACCCCTTGCGAAGGCAGCACTCCCTGCGAAGGCATTACCCCTTGCGAAGGCAGCACTCCCTGCGAAGGCAGCCCTCCTTGCGAAGGCAGCACTCCTTGCAAAGGCAGCACTCCTTGCGAAGGCAGCACTCCTTGCGAAGGCAGCACTCCCTGCGAAGGAAGCCCTCCTCTCGAAGGCAGCCCTCCTTGCGAAGACAGCACTCCTAGCGAAGGCAGCACTCCTTGTGAAGGCAGCACTCCTTGCGAATGCAGTACTCCTTGCGAAGGCAGTACTCCTTGCGAAAGCAGCACTCCTTGCAGAGGCAGCACTCCTTGTGAATGCAGCACTCCTTGTGAGGGCAGCACTCCTAGCGAAGGCAGCACTCCTTGCGAAGGCAGCACTCCTTGAGAAGGCAGTACTCCTTGCAAAGGCAGCACTCCTTGCGAAGGCAGCATTCCTTGCGGAGGCACCACGCCTTCCGATCGCAGCACTCCTTGCGAAGGCAACACTGCTGGCGAAGGCAGCACTCCTTGCGAAGGCAGCACTCCTTGCGAAGGAAGTACTCCTTGCAAAGGCAGCACACCCTGCGAAGGCAGCACTCCTTGCGAAGGCTGCACTCTGTACGAAGGCAACACTCCTAGGGAAGGCAGCACTCTGTCCCAGGGCAGCACTCCTTGGGAAGGCAGTACTCCTTGCGAAGGCAGCACTCCTTGCAAAGGCAGCACTCCTTGCGAAGGCAGCACTCCTTGCGAAGGCAGCACTCTTTGCGAAGGGAGCACTCCTTGGGAAGGCAGCACTCCTTGGAAGGCAGCACTCCTTGCAAAGGCAGTACTCCCTGCGAAAGCAGAACTACTTGCGAAGGCATTACCCCTTGCGAAGGCAGCACTTCTTGCGAAGGCAGCCCTCCTTGCGAAAACAGGACTCCTTGCGAATGCAGCACTCCTTGAGAAGGCAGCACTCCTTGCGAAGGCAGCACTCCTTGCGAAGGCACCACTCCTTGTGAAGGCAGCACTCCTTGCGAAGGCAACAGTTCATGCAAAGGGAGCACTCCTTGCGGAGGCAGCACTCTGTGCAATGGCAGCACTCCCTGCAAAGGCAGCACTCTGTGCAAAGGCAGCACTCCTTGCGAAGGCAGCACTCCTTGCGAAGGCATTTCTCCTTGCGAAGGCAGCACTCCTTGCAAAGGCAGCACTCCTTGCAAAGGCAGCACTCCTTGCAAAGGCAGCACTCCTGGCGAAGACAAAACCCCTTGCGAAGACAGCACTCCGTACAAAGGCAGCCCTCGTTGCGAAGGCAGCACTCCTTGCGAAGGCAGCACTCCTTGCGAAGGCAGCACTCCTTGCAAAGGCAGCACTCCTTGCAAAGGCAGCACTCATTGGAAGGCAGCACTCGTTGCAAAGGCAGTACTCCCTGCGAAGGCAGCAGCACTTGCAAAGGCATTACCCCTTGCAAAGCAGCACTCTCTGCGAAGGGAGCCCTTCTTGCGAAGGCAGCCCTCCGTGCGAAGTTAGCACTTCTAGCGAAGGCAGCACTCCTTGGAAGGAAGCACTCCTTGCGAAGGCAGCACTCCTTGCGAAGGCAGTACTACTTGCGAAGGCAACACTCCTTGCGAAGGCAGCACTCCTTGCGAAGGCAGCACTCGTTGTGAACGCAGCACTCGTTGCGAAGGCAACACTCCTTGCAAAGGCAACACTCCCTGCGAAGGCAGCACTCCTTGCGAAGGCAGCACGACTTGCGAAGGCAGCACTCTGTCAAAGGAAGCACTCCATGTGAAAGCAGCACTATGTGCGAAGGCTGCACTCTGTGCGAAGGCAGCACTCCTTGCGAAGGCAGAACTCCTTGCGAAAGCAGCACTCCTTGCGAAGGCAGCACTCCTAGCGAAGGCAGCCCTCATTGCGAAAGCAGCACTCCTTGCGAAGACAGCACTCTTTGCGAAGGGAGCACTCTTTGCGAAGGCAGCACTCCTTGGAAGGCAGCACTCCTTGCAAAGGCAGTACTCCCTGCGAAAGCAGAACTACTGGCGAAGGCATTACCCCTTGCGAAGGCAGCACTCCCTGCGAAGGCAGCCCTCTTTGCGAAGGCAGCCCTCCTTGCGAAGGCAGCACTCCTAGCGAAGGCAGCACTCATTGCGATGGCAGCGCTCCTTGCAAAGGCAGCACTCCTTGCGAAGGCAGCACACCTTGCGAAGGCAGCACTCCTTGCGGATGCAGCACTCCCTGTGAAGGCAGCACTTCTTGTGAAGGCACCACTCCTTGCGAAGGCAGCACTCCCTGCAAAGGCAGCACTCCCTATGAAGGCAGCCCTCCTTGCGAAAGCAGCACTCCTAGCGAAGGCAGCACTCCTTGCGAAGGCAGCTCTCCTTAGAAGGGCAGCACTCCTAGCGAAGGCAGCACTCCTTGCGAAGGCATATCTCCTTGCGAAGGCAGCACTCCTTGCAAAGGCAGCACCCCTTGCGAAGGCACCACCCCTTGCGAAGGCAGCACTCCCAGAAAGGCAGCCCTCATTGCGAAGGCAGCACTCCTTGCGAAGGCAGCACTCCTTGCGAAGGCAGCACTCCTTGCGAAGGCAGCACTCCTTGCGAAGGCACCACCCCTTGCGAAGGCAGCACTCCCTGCAAAGGCAGCCCTCATTGCAAAGGCAGCACTCCTTGCGAAGGCAGCACTCCTTGCGAAGGCAGCACTCCTTGCGAAGGCAGCACTCCTTGCGAAGGCAGCACTCCTTGCGAAGGCAGCACTCCTTGCGAAGGCAGCACTCATTGGAAGGCAGCACTCGTTCAAAGGCAGTACTCCCTGAGAAGGCAGCACTACTTGCGAAGGCATTACCCCTTGCGAAGGCAGCACTCCCTGCGAAGGAAGCCCTCCTCTCGAAGGCAGCCCTCCTTGCGAAGACAGCACTCCTAGCGAAGGCAGCACTCCTTGTGAAGGCAGCACTCCTTGCGAATGCAGTACTCCTTGCGAAGGCAGTACTCCTTGCGAAAGCAGCACTCCTTGCAGAGGCAGCACTCCTTGTGAATGCAGCACTCCTTGCGAATGCAACACTCCTTCCGAAGGCACCACCCCTTGCGAAGGCAGCACTCCCTGCGAAGGCATTACCCCTTGCGAAGGCAGCACTCCCTGCGAAGGCAGCCCTCCTTGCGAAGGCAGCACTCCTTGCAAAGGCAGCACTCCTTGCGAAGGCAGCACTCCTTGCGAAGGCAGCACTCCCTGCGAAGGAAGCCCTCCTCTCGAAGGCAGCCCTCCTTGCGAAGACAGCACTCCTAGCGAAGGCAGCACTCCTTGTGAAGGCAGCACTCCTTGCGAATGCAGTACTCCTTGCGAAGGCAGTACTCCTTGCGAAAGCAGCACTCCTTGCAGAGGCAGCACTCCTTGTGAATGCAGCACTCCTTGTGAGGGCAGCACTCCTAGCGAAGGCAGCACTCCTTGCGAAGGCAGCACTCCTTGAGAAGGCAGTACTCCTTGCAAAGGCAGCACTCCTTGCGAAGGCAGCATTCCTTGCGGAGGCACCACGCCTTCCGATCGCAGCACTCCTTGCGAAGGCAACACTGCTGGCGAAGGCAGCACTCCTTGCGAAGGCAGCACTGCTTGCGAAGGAAGTACTCCTTGCAAAGGCAGCACACCCTGCGAAGGCAGCACTCCTTGCGAAGGCTGCACTCTGTACGAAGGCAACACTCCTAGGGAAGGCAGCACTCTGTCCCAGGGCATCACTCCTTGGGAAGGCAGTACTCCTTGCGAAGGCAGCACTCCTTGCAAAGGCAGCACTCCTTGCGAAGGCAGCACTCCTTGCGAAGGCAGCACTCTTTGCGAAGGGAGCACTCCTTGGGAAGGCAGCACTCCTTGGAAGGCAGCACTCCTTGCAAAGGCAGTACTCCCTGCGAAAGCAGAACTACTTGCGAAGGCATTACCCCTTGCGAAGGCAGCACTTCTTGCGAAGGCAGCCCTCCTTGCGAAAGCAGGACTCCTTGCGAATGCAGCACTCCTTGAGAAGGCAGCACTCCTTGCGAAGGCAGCACTCCTTGCGAAGGCACCACTCCTTGCGAAGGCAGCACTCCTTGCAAACGCAGCACTCCCTGCGAAGTCAGCCCTCCTTGCGAAAGCAGGACTCCTAGCGATGGCAGCACTCCTTGCGAAGCCAGCTCTCCTTAGAAGGGCAGCACTCCTAGCGAAGGCAGCACTCCTTGCGGAGGCAGCACTCCTTGCGAAGGCAGCACTCCTTGCGAAGGCAGCACTCCTTGCAAAGGCAGCACTCCTTGCAAAGGCAGCACTCCTTGTGAAGGCACCACCCCTTGCGAAGGCAGAACTCCCTGCAAAGGCAGCCCTCATTGCGAAGGCAGCACTCCTTGCGAATGCAGCACTCCTTGCGAAGGCAGCACTCCTTGCGAAGGCAGCACTCCTTGCGAAGGCAGCACTCATTGGGAGGCAGCACTCGTTGCAAAGGTAGTACTCCCGGAGAAGGCTGCACCACTTGCGAATGCATTACCCCTTGCAAAGGCAGCACTCCCTGCGAAGGTAGCCCTCCTCTCGAAGGCAGCCCTCCTTGCGAAGACAACACTCCTAGCGAAGGCAGCACTCCTTGCGAAGGCAGCACTCCTTTTGAAGGCAGCACTCCTAGCGATGGCAGCACACCTTGCGAAGGCAGCACTTCTTGCGAAGGCACCACACCCTGCGAATGCAGATCTCTGTGCAAAGGCAGCACTCCGTGGGAAGGCAGCACTACGTGCGAAGGCTGCACTCCGTGCGAAGGCTGCACTCCTTGCGAAGGCAGCACTCCTTGCGAAGGCAGCACTCCTAGCGAAGACAGCACTCCTTGCGAAGGCAGCACTTCTTGCAAAGGCACAACTCCCTGCGAATGCAGATCTCTGTGCATAGGCAGCACTCCGTGCGAAGGCAGCACTACGTGCGAAGGCTGCACTCCATGCGAAGGCAGCACTCCTTGTGAAGGCAGCACTCCTTGCGAAGGCAGCACTCCTTGCGAAGGCAGCACTCCCTGCGAATGCAGCACTCCTAGCGAAGGCAGCACTCCTAGCGAAGGCAGCACTCCTTGTGAAGGCAGCACTCCTTGCGAAGGCAGCACTCCTTGCAAAGGCAGCACTCCTTGCGAAGGCAGCACTCCTTGCGAAGGCAGCACTCCTTGCGAAGGCAGCACTCCTTGCGAAGGCAGCACTCCCTGCGTAGGGAGCACTCCCTGCGAATGCAGCACTCCTAGCGAAGGCAGCACTCCTAGCGAAGGCAGCACTCCTTGTGAAGGCAGCACTCCTTGCGAAGGCAGCACTCCTTGCATAGGCAGCACTCCTTGCAAAGGCAGCACTCCTTGCGAAGGCAACAGTCCATGCAAAGGCAGCACTTCTTGCGGTGGCAGCACTCTGTGCAAAGGCAGCACTCCCTGCAAAGGCAGCACTCTATGCAAAGGCTGCACTCCTTGCGAAGGCAGCACTCTTTGCGAAGGCAGCCCTCCTTGCGAAGGCAGCACTCTGTCAAAGGAAGCACTCCGTGTGAAGGCAGCATTACATGCGAAGGCTGCACTCCGTGCGAAGGCAGCACTCCTTGCGAAGGCAGCACTCCTTGCGAAGGCACCACTCCCTGCGAAGGCAGCACTCCCTGCGTAGGCAGCACTCCCTGCGAAGGCAGCCCTCCTTGCGAAGGCAGCACTCTGTCAAAAAAAGCACTCCGTGTGAAGGCAGCACTATGTGCGAAGGCTGCACCCCGTGCGAAAGCAGCACTCCTTGCGAAGGCTGCACTCCTTGCGAAGGCAGCATTCCTTGTGAAGGCAGCTCTCCTTGCGAAGGCAGCACTCCCTGCATAGGCAGCACTCCCTGCGAAGGCAGCACTCCTAGCGAAGGCAGCACTCCTAGCGAAGGCAGCACTCCTTGCGAAGGCAGCAATCCTTGCAAAGGCAGCACTCCTTGCGAAGGCAACAGTCCATGTGAAGGCAGCAATCCTTGCGAAGGCAGCACTCCTTGCGAAGGCAGCATTCCTTGCGAAGGCTGCACTCCTTGCGAAGGCTGCACTCCTTGCGAAGGCTGCACTCCTTGCGAAGGCAGCACTCTGAGCAAAAGCAGCACTCCATGCGAAGGCTGCACTCCGTGCGAAGGCAGCACTCCTTGCAAAGGCAGCACTCATTGGGAAGGCAGCACTCCTTGCGAAGTCAGCCCTCCTTCCGAAAGCAGCACTCCTAGCGATGGCAGCACTCCTTGCGGAACCAGCTCTCCTTAGAAGGGCAGCACTCCTAGCGAAGGCAGCACTCCTTGCGAAGGCAGCACTCCTTGCGAAGGCACCACCCCAAGCGAAGGCAGCACTCCTTGCAAAGGCAGCACTCATTGGAAGGCAGCACTCGTTGCAAAGGCAGTACTCCCTGCGAAGGCAGCAGTACTTGCGAAGGTATTACCCCTTGCGAAGGCAGCACTCCCTGCGAAGGGAGCCCTCCTTGCGAAGGCAGCCCTCCGTGCGAAGGCAGCACTTCTAGCGAAGGCAGCACTCCTTGGAAGGCAGCACTCCTTGCAAGAGCAGCTTTCCTTGCGAAGGCAGCTCTCCTTGCGAAGGCAGCACTCCCTGCGTAGGCAGCACTCCCTGCGAAGGCAGCACTCCTAGCGAAGGCAGCACTCCTAGCGAAGACAGCACTCCTTGCAAAGGCAGCACTCCTTGCGAAGGCAGCACTCCTTGCGAAGGCAACAGTTCATGCAAAGGGAGCACTCCTTGCGGAGGCAGCACTATGTGCAAAGGCAGCACTCCCTGCAAAGGCAGCACTCTGTGCAAAGGCAGCACTCCTTGCGAAGGCAGCACTCCTTGCGAAGGCATTTCTCCCTGCGAAGGCAGCAATCCTTGCAAAGGCAGCACTACTGGCGAAGACAAAACCCCTTGCGAAGACAACACTCCCTACAAAGGCAGGCCTCGTTGCGAAGGCAGCACTCCTTGTGAAGGCAGCACTCCTTGCGAAGGCAGCACTCCTTGCAAAGGCAACACTCATTGGAAGGCAGCACTCGTTGCAAAGGCAGTACTCCCTGCGAAGGCAGCAGCACTTGCAAAGGCATTACCCCTTGCGAAGCAGCACTCCCTGCGAAGGGAGCCCTCCTTGCGAAGGCAGCCCTCCGCGCGAAGTTAGCACTTCTAGCGAAGGCAGCACTCCTTGGAAGGAAGCACTCCTTGCGAAGGCAGCACTCCTTGCGAAGGCAGTACTACATGCGAAGGCAACACTCCTTGCGAAGGCAGCACTCCTTGCGAAGGCAGCACTCGTTGTGAACGCAGCACTCCTTGCGAAGTCAACACTCCTTGCAAAGGCAGCACTCCCTGCGAAGGCAGCACTCCTTGCGAAGGCGCCACCCCATGCGAAGGCAGCACTCCCTGCGAAGGCAGCACCTCTTGCGAAGGCAGCACTCTGTGCGTATGCTGCGCTCCGTGCGGCGGCAGCAATTTGTGCAAAGGCAGCACTCCTTGCGAAGGCAGCACTCCTTGCGAAGGCTGCACTCCGTACGAAGGCAGCACACCTAGCGAAGGCAGCACTCTGTCCTAAGGCAGCACTCCTTGGGAAGGCAGCACTCCTTGCGAAGGCAGCACTCCTTGCAAAGGCTGCACTCCTTGCGAAGGCAGCACTCCTTGCGAAGGCAGCACTCCTTGCGAAGGCAGCACTCCTTGCGAAGGCAGCACTCCTAGCGAAGGCAGCCCTCATTGCGAAAGCAGCACTCCTTCCGAAGGCACCACCCCTTGCGAAGGCAGCACTCCCTGCGAAGGCATTACCCCTTGCGAAGGCAGCACTCCCTGCGAAGGCAGCCCTCCTTGCGAAGGCAGCACTCCTTGCAAAGGCAGCACTCCTTGCGAAGGCAGCACTCCTTGCGAAGGCAGCACTCCCTGCGAAGGAAGCCCTCCTCTCGAAGGCAGCCCTCCTTGCGAAGACAGCACTCCTAGCGAAGGCAGCACTCCTTGTGAAGGCAGCACTCCTTGCGAATGCAGTACTCCTTGCGAAGGCAGTACTCCTTGCGAAAGCAGCACTCCTTGCAGAGGCAGCACTCCTTGTGAATGCAGCACTCCTTGTGAGGGCAGCACTCCTAGCGAAGGCAGCACTCCTTGCGAAGGCAGCACTCCTTGAGAAGGCAGTACTCCTTGCAAAGGCAGCACTCCTTGCGAAGGCAGCATTCCTTGCGGAGGCACCACGCCTTCCGATCGCAGCACTCCTTGCGAAGGCAACACTGCTGGCGAAGGCAGCACTCCTTGCGAAGGCAGCACTCCTTGCGAAGGAAGTACTCCTTGCAAAGGCAGCACACCCTGCGAAGGCAGCACTCCTTGCGAAGGCTGCACTCTGTACGAAGGCAACACTCCTAGGGAAGGCAGCACTCTGTCCCAGGGCAGCACTCCTTGGGAAGGCAGTACTCCTTGCGAAGGCAGCACTCCTTGCAAAGGCAGCACTCCTTGCGAAGGCAGCACTCCTTGCGAAGGCAGCACTCTTTGCGAAGGGAGCACTCCTTGGGAAGGCAGCACTCCTTGGAAGGCAGCACTCCTTGCAAAGGCAGTACTCCCTGCGAAAGCAGAACTACTTGCGAAGGCATTACCCCTTGCGAAGGCAGCACTTCTTGCGAAGGCAGCCCTCCTTGCGAAAACAGGACTCCTTGCGAATGCAGCACTCCTTGAGAAGGCAGCACTCCTTGCGAAGGCAGCACTCCTTGCGAAGGCACCACTCCTTGTGAAGGCAGCACTCCTTGCGAAGGCAACAGTTCATGCAAAGGGAGCACTCCTTGCGGAGGCAGCACTCTGTGCAATGGCAGCACTCCCTGCAAAGGCAGCACTCTGTGCAAAGGCAGCACTCCTTGCGAAGGCAGCACTCCTTGCGAAGGCATTTCTCCTTGCGAAGGCAGCACTCCTTGCAAAGGCAGCACTCCTTGCAAAGGCAGCACTCCTTGCAAAGGCAGCACTCCTGGCGAAGACAAAACCCCTTGCGAAGACAGCACTCCGTACAAAGGCAGCCCTCGTTGCGAAGGCAGCACTCCTTGCGAAGGCAGCACTCCTTGCGAAGGCAGCACTCCTTGCAAAGGCAGCACTCCTTGCAAAGGCAGCACTCATTGGAAGGCAGCACTCGTTGCAAAGGCAGTACTCCCTGCGAAGGCAGCAGCACTTGCAAAGGCATTACCCCTTGCAAAGCAGCACTCTCTGCGAAGGGAGCCCTTCTTGCGAAGGCAGCCCTCCGTGCGAAGTTAGCACTTCTAGCGAAGGCAGCACTCCTTGGAAGGAAGCACTCCTTGCGAAGGCAGCACTCCTTGCGAAGGCAGTACTACTTGCGAAGGCAACACTCCTTGCGAAGGCAGCACTCCTTGCGAAGGCAGCACTCGTTGTGAACGCAGCACTCGTTGCGAAGGCAACACTCCTTGCAAAGGCAACACTCCCTGCGAAGGCAGCACTCCTTGCGAAGGCAGCACGACTTGCGAAGGCAGCACTCTGTCAAAGGAAGCACTCCATGTGAAAGCAGCACTATGTGCGAAGGCTGCACTCTGTGCGAAGGCAGCACTCCTTGCGAAGGCAGAACTCCTTGCGAAAGCAGCACTCCTTGCGAAGGCAGCACTCCTAGCGAAGGCAGCCCTCATTGCGAAAGCAGCACTCCTTGCGAAGACAGCACTCTTTGCGAAGGGAGCACTCTTTGCGAAGGCAGCACTCCTTGGAAGGCAGCACTCCTTGCAAAGGCAGTACTCCCTGCGAAAGCAGAACTACTGGCGAAGGCATTACCCCTTGCGAAGGCAGCACTCCCTGCGAAGGCAGCCCTCTTTGCGAAGGCAGCCCTCCTTGCGAAGGCAGCACTCCTAGCGAAGGCAGCACTCATTGCGATGGCAGCGCTCCTTGCAAAGGCAGCACTCCTTGCGAAGGCAGCACACCTTGCGAAGGCAGCACTCCTTGCGGATGCAGCACTCCCTGTGAAGGCAGCACTTCTTGTGAAGGCACCACTCCTTGCGAAGGCAGCACTCCCTGCAAAGGCAGCACTCCCTATGAAGGCAGCCCTCCTTGCGAAAGCAGCACTCCTAGCGAAGGCAGCACTCCTTGCGAAGGCAGCTCTCCTTAGAAGGGCAGCACTCCTAGCGAAGGCAGCACTCCTTGCGAAGGCATATCTCCTTGCGAAGGCAGCACTCCTTGCAAAGGCAGCACCCCTTGCGAAGGCACCACCCCTTGCGAAGGCAGCACTCCCAGAAAGGCAGCCCTCATTGCGAAGGCAGCACTCCTTGCGAAGGCAGCACTCCTTGCGAAGGCAGCACTCCTTGCGAAGGCAGCACTCCTTGCGAAGGCACCACCCCTTGCGAAGGCAGCACTCCCTGCAAAGGCAGCCCTCATTGCAAAGGCAGCACTCCTTGCGAAGGCAGCACTCCTTGCGAAGGCAGCACTCCTTGCGAAGGCAGCACTCCTTGCGAAGGCAGCACTCCTTGCGAAGGCAGCACTCCTTGCGAAGGCAGCACTCATTGGAAGGCAGCACTCGTTCAAAGGCAGTACTCCCTGAGAAGGCAGCACTACTTGCGAAGGCATTACCCCTTGCGAAGGCAGCACTCCCTGCGAAGGAAGCCCTCCTCTCGAAGGCAGCCCTCCTTGCGAAGACAGCACTCCTAGCGAAGGCAGCACTCCTTGTGAAGGCAGCACTCCTTGCGAATGCAGTACTCCTTGCGAAGGCAGTACTCCTTGCGAAAGCAGCACTCCTTGCAGAGGCAGCACTCCTTGTGAATGCAGCACTCCTTGCGAATGCAACACTCCTTCCGAAGGCACCACCCCTTGCGAAGGCAGCACTCCCTGCGAAGGCATTACCCCTTGCGAAGGCAGCACTCCCTGCGAAGGCAGCCCTCCTTGCGAAGGCAGCACTCCTTGCAAAGGCAGCACTCCTTGCGAAGGCAGCACTCCTTGCGAAGGCAGCACTCCCTGCGAAGGAAGCCCTCCTCTCGAAGGCAGCCCTCCTTGCGAAGACAGCACTCCTAGCGAAGGCAGCACTCCTTGTGAAGGCAGCACTCCTTGCGAATGCAGTACTCCTTGCGAAGGCAGTACTCCTTGCGAAAGCAGCACTCCTTGCAGAGGCAGCACTCCTTGTGAATGCAGCACTCCTTGTGAGGGCAGCACTCCTAGCGAAGGCAGCACTCCTTGCGAAGGCAGCACTCCTTGAGAAGGCAGTACTCCTTGCAAAGGCAGCACTCCTTGCGAAGGCAGCATTCCTTGCGGAGGCACCACGCCTTCCGATCGCAGCACTCCTTGCGAAGGCAACACTGCTGGCGAAGGCAGCACTCCTTGCGAAGGCAGCACTGCTTGCGAAGGAAGTACTCCTTGCAAAGGCAGCACACCCTGCGAAGGCAGCACTCCTTGCGAAGGCTGCACTCTGTACGAAGGCAACACTCCTAGGGAAGGCAGCACTCTGTCCCAGGGCATCACTCCTTGGGAAGGCAGTACTCCTTGCGAAGGCAGCACTCCTTGCAAAGGCAGCACTCCTTGCGAAGGCAGCACTCCTTGCGAAGGCAGCACTCTTTGCGAAGGGAGCACTCCTTGGGAAGGCAGCACTCCTTGGAAGGCAGCACTCCTTGCAAAGGCAGTACTCCCTGCGAAAGCAGAACTACTTGCGAAGGCATTACCCCTTGCGAAGGCAGCACTTCTTGCGAAGGCAGCCCTCCTTGCGAAAGCAGGACTCCTTGCGAATGCAGCACTCCTTGAGAAGGCAGCACTCCTTGCGAAGGCAGCACTCCTTGCGAAGGCACCACTCCTTGCGAAGGCAGCACTCCTTGCAAACGCAGCACTCCCTGCGAAGTCAGCCCTCCTTGCGAAAGCAGGACTCCTAGCGATGGCAGCACTCCTTGCGAAGCCAGCTCTCCTTAGAAGGGCAGCACTCCTAGCGAAGGCAGCACTCCTTGCGGAGGCAGCACTCCTTGCGAAGGCAGCACTCCTTGCGAAGGCAGCACTCCTTGCAAAGGCAGCACTCCTTGCAAAGGCAGCACTCCTTGTGAAGGCACCACCCCTTGCGAAGGCAGAACTCCCTGCAAAGGCAGCCCTCATTGCGAAGGCAGCACTCCTTGCGAATGCAGCACTCCTTGCGAAGGCAGCACTCCTTGCGAAGGCAGCACTCCTTGCGAAGGCAGCACTCATTGGGAGGCAGCACTCGTTGCAAAGGTAGTACTCCCGGAGAAGGCTGCACCACTTGCGAATGCATTACCCCTTGCAAAGGCAGCACTCCCTGCGAAGGTAGCCCTCCTCTCGAAGGCAGCCCTCCTTGCGAAGACAACACTCCTAGCGAAGGCAGCACTCCTTGCGAAGGCAGCACTCCTTTTGAAGGCAGCACTCCTAGCGATGGCAGCACACCTTGCGAAGGCAGCACTTCTTGCGAAGGCACCACACCCTGCGAATGCAGATCTCTGTGCAAAGGCAGCACTCCGTGGGAAGGCAGCACTACGTGCGAAGGCTGCACTCCGTGCGAAGGCTGCACTCCTTGCGAAGGCAGCACTCCTTGCGAAGGCAGCACTCCTAGCGAAGACAGCACTCCTTGCGAAGGCAGCACTTCTTGCAAAGGCACAACTCCCTGCGAATGCAGATCTCTGTGCATAGGCAGCACTCCGTGCGAAGGCAGCACTACGTGCGAAGGCTGCACTCCATGCGAAGGCAGCACTCCTTGTGAAGGCAGCACTCCTTGCGAAGGCAGCACTCCTTGCGAAGGCAGCACTCCCTGCGAATGCAGCACTCCTAGCGAAGGCAGCACTCCTAGCGAAGGCAGCACTCCTTGTGAAGGCAGCACTCCTTGCGAAGGCAGCACTCCTTGCAAAGGCAGCACTCCTTGCGAAGGCAGCACTCCTTGCGAAGGCAGCACTCCTTGCGAAGGCAGCACTCCTTGCGAAGGCAGCACTCCCTGCGTAGGGAGCACTCCCTGCGAATGCAGCACTCCTAGCGAAGGCAGCACTCCTAGCGAAGGCAGCACTCCTTGTGAAGGCAGCACTCCTTGCGAAGGCAGCACTCCTTGCATAGGCAGCACTCCTTGCAAAGGCAGCACTCCTTGCGAAGGCAACAGTCCATGCAAAGGCAGCACTTCTTGCGGTGGCAGCACTCTGTGCAAAGGCAGCACTCCCTGCAAAGGCAGCACTCTATGCAAAGGCTGCACTCCTTGCGAAGGCAGCACTCTTTGCGAAGGCAGCCCTCCTTGCGAAGGCAGCACTCTGTCAAAGGAAGCACTCCGTGTGAAGGCAGCATTACATGCGAAGGCTGCACTCCGTGCGAAGGCAGCACTCCTTGCGAAGGCAGCACTCCTTGCGAAGGCACCACTCCCTGCGAAGGCAGCACTCCCTGCGTAGGCAGCACTCCCTGCGAAGGCAGCCCTCCTTGCGAAGGCAGCACTCTGTCAAAAAAAGCACTCCGTGTGAAGGCAGCACTATGTGCGAAGGCTGCACCCCGTGCGAAAGCAGCACTCCTTGCGAAGGCTGCACTCCTTGCGAAGGCAGCATTCCTTGTGAAGGCAGCTCTCCTTGCGAAGGCAGCACTCCCTGCATAGGCAGCACTCCCTGCGAAGGCAGCACTCCTAGCGAAGGCAGCACTCCTAGCGAAGGCAGCACTCCTTGCGAAGGCAGCAATCCTTGCAAAGGCAGCACTCCTTGCGAAGGCAACAGTCCATGTGAAGGCAGCAATCCTTGCGAAGGCAGCACTCCTTGCGAAGGCAGCATTCCTTGCGAAGGCTGCACTCCTTGCGAAGGCTGCACTCCTTGCGAAGGCTGCACTCCTTGCGAAGGCAGCACTCTGAGCAAAAGCAGCACTCCATGCGAAGGCTGCACTCCGTGCGAAGGCAGCACTCCTTGCAAAGGCAGCACTCATTGGGAAGGCAGCACTCCTTGCGAAGTCAGCCCTCCTTCCGAAAGCAGCACTCCTAGCGATGGCAGCACTCCTTGCGGAACCAGCTCTCCTTAGAAGGGCAGCACTCCTAGCGAAGGCAGCACTCCTTGCGAAGGCAGCACTCCTTGCGAAGGCACCACCCCAAGCGAAGGCAGCACTCCTTGCAAAGGCAGCACTCATTGGAAGGCAGCACTCGTTGCAAAGGCAGTACTCCCTGCGAAGGCAGCAGTACTTGCGAAGGTATTACCCCTTGCGAAGGCAGCACTCCCTGCGAAGGGAGCCCTCCTTGCGAAGGCAGCCCTCCGTGCGAAGGCAGCACTTCTAGCGAAGGCAGCACTCCTTGGAAGGCAGCACTCCTTGCAAGAGCAGCTTTCCTTGCGAAGGCAGCTCTCCTTGCGAAGGCAGCACTCCCTGCGTAGGCAGCACTCCCTGCGAAGGCAGCACTCCTAGCGAAGGCAGCACTCCTAGCGAAGACAGCACTCCTTGCAAAGGCAGCACTCCTTGCGAAGGCAGCACTCCTTGCGAAGGCAACAGTTCATGCAAAGGGAGCACTCCTTGCGGAGGCAGCACTATGTGCAAAGGCAGCACTCCCTGCAAAGGCAGCACTCTGTGCAAAGGCAGCACTCCTTGCGAAGGCAGCACTCCTTGCGAAGGCATTTCTCCCTGCGAAGGCAGCAATCCTTGCAAAGGCAGCACTACTGGCGAAGACAAAACCCCTTGCGAAGACAACACTCCCTACAAAGGCAGGCCTCGTTGCGAAGGCAGCACTCCTTGTGAAGGCAGCACTCCTTGCGAAGGCAGCACTCCTTGCAAAGGCAACACTCATTGGAAGGCAGCACTCGTTGCAAAGGCAGTACTCCCTGCGAAGGCAGCAGCACTTGCAAAGGCATTACCCCTTGCGAAGCAGCACTCCCTGCGAAGGGAGCCCTCCTTGCGAAGGCAGCCCTCCGCGCGAAGTTAGCACTTCTAGCGAAGGCAGCACTCCTTGGAAGGAAGCACTCCTTGCGAAGGCAGCACTCCTTGCGAAGGCAGTACTACATGCGAAGGCAACACTCCTTGCGAAGGCAGCACTCCTTGCGAAGGCAGCACTCGTTGTGAACGCAGCACTCCTTGCGAAGTCAACACTCCTTGCAAAGGCAGCACTCCCTGCGAAGGCAGCACTCCTTGCGAAGGCGCCACCCCATGCGAAGGCAGCACTCCCTGCGAAGGCAGCACCTCTTGCGAAGGCAGCACTCTGTGCGTATGCTGCGCTCCGTGCGGCGGCAGCAATTTGTGCAAAGGCAGCACTCCTTGCGAAGGCAGCACTCCTTGCGAAGGCTGCACTCCGTACGAAGGCAGCACACCTAGCGAAGGCAGCACTCTGTCCTAAGGCAGCACTCCTTGGGAAGGCAGCACTCCTTGCGAAGGCAGCACTCCTTGCAAAGGCTGCACTCCTTGCGAAGGCAGCACTCCTTGCGAAGGCAGCACTCCTTGCGAAGGCAGCACTCCTTGCGAAGGCAGCACTCCTAGCGAAGGCAGCCCTCATTGCGAAAGCAGCACTCCTTGCGAAGACAGCACTCTTTGCGAAGGGAGCACTACTTGCGAAGGCAGCACTCCTTGGAAGGCAGCACTCCTTGCAAAGGCAGTACTCCCTGCAAAAGCAGAACTACTGGCGAAGGCATTACCCCTTGCGAAGGCAGCACTCCCTGCGAAGGCAGCCCTCTTTGCGAAGGCAGTCCTCCTTGCGAAGGCAGCATCCGTAGCGAAGGCAGCACTCCTTGCGATGGCAGCGCTCCTTGCAAAGGCAGCACTCCTTGGGAAGGCAGCACTCCTTGCGAAGTCAGCCCTCCTTGCGAAAGCAGCACTCCTAGCGATGGCAGCACTCCTAGCGATGGCAGCACTCCTTGCGGAACCAGCTCTCCTTAGAAGGGCAGCACTCCTAGCGAAGGCAGCACTCCTTGCGAAGGCAGCACTCCTTGCGAAGGCACCACCCCATGCGAAGGCAGCACTCCCTGCAAAGGCAGCCCTCATTGCGAAGGCAGCACTCCTTGCGAAGGCAGCGCTCCTTGCGAAGGCAGCACTCCTTGCGAAGGCAGCACTCCTTGCGAAGGCAGCACTCCTTGCGAAGGCAGTACTCATTGGGAGGCAGCACTCGTTGCAAAGGCAGTACCCCTGAGAAGGCAGCACTACTTGCGAATGCATTACCCCTTGCGAAGGCAGAACTCCCTGGGAAGGCAGACCTCCTCTCGAAGGCAGCCCTCCTTGCGAAGACAACACTCCTAGCGAAGGCAGCACTCCTTGCGAAGGCAGCATTCCTTTCGAAGGCAGTACTCCTTGCGAAGGCAGCACTCCTTTTGAAGGCAGCACTCCTAGCGAAGGCTGCACACCTTGCGAATGCAGCACTTCTTGCGAAGGCACCACACCCTGCGAATGCAGATATCTGTGCAAAGGCAGCACTCCGTGGGAAGGCAGCACTACGTGCAAAGGCTGCACTCCGTGCGAAGGCAGCACCCCTTGCGAAGGCAGCACTCCTTGCGAAGGCAGCACTCCTAGCGAAGGCAGCACTCCATGCGAAGGCAGCACTTCTTGCGAAGGCACCACTCAATGCGAATGCAGATCTCTTTGCAAACGCAGCACTCCGTGCGAAGGCAGCACTACGTGCGAAGGCTGCACTCCTTGTGAAGGCAGCACTCATTGCGAAGGCAGTACTCCTTGCGAAGGCAGCACTCCTTGCGAAGGCAGCGCTACTTTCGAAGGCAGCACTCCCTGCGTAGGCAGCACTCCCCGCGAAGGCAGCACTCCTAGTGAAGGTAGCACTCCTAGCGAAGGCAGCACTCCTAGCGAAGGCAGCACTCCTTGCAAAGGCAGCACTCCTTGCAAAGGCAGCACTCCTTGCAAAGGCAGCACTCCTTGCGAAGGCAACAGTCCATGCAAAGGCAGCACTCCTTGCGGAGGCAGCACTCTGTGCAAAGGCAGCACTCCCTGCAAAGGCAGCACTCTGTGCAAAGGCAGCACTCCTTGCGAAGGCAGCACTCTTTGCAAAGGCAGCCCTCCTTGCGAAGGCAGCACTCTGTCAAAGGAAGCACTCCTTGCGAAGGCAGCACCCCTTGCGACGGCAGCACTCCTTGCGAAGGCAGCACTCCTTGCGAAGGCAGCACTCCTTGCGAAGGCAGCACTCCTTGTGAAGGCTGCACTCCTTGTGAAGGCTGCACTCCTTGCGCAGGCAGCACTCTGAGCAAAAGCAGCACTCCATGCGAAAGCTGCACTCCATGCGAAGGCAGCACTCCTTGCAAAGGCAGCACGCATTGGAAGGCAGCACTCGTTGCAAAGCAGTACTCCCTGCGAAGGCAGCAGTACTTGCGAAGGCATTACCTCTTGCGAAGGCAGCACTTCCTGCGAAGGCAGCCCTCCTTGCGAAGGCAGCACTACGTGCGAAGGTAGCACCCCTTGCGAAGGCACCACTCCTTGCGAAGGCAGCACTCCATGCGAAGTCAGCTCTCCCTGCGAAGGCAGCACTACGTGTAAAGGCTGCATTCTGTGCGAACCAGCACTCCGTGCGAAGGCAGCATTCTGCACAAAGGCAGCACTCCTTGCGAAGGCAGCACTGCGTGCGAAGGCTGCACTCCGTTTGAAAGAAGCACTCAGCACGAAGGCAGCACTACGTGCTTAGGCAGCACCCCTTGCGAAGGCTGCACTCCTTGCGAAGGCAGCACTCTGTGAAAAGCAACACTCTGTGCGAAGGACGCACTACGTGCGAAAGCTGAACTCCGTGCGAAGACAGCACTCCATCGAAGGCAGCACTACTTGCGTAGGCACCACACCTTAAGGAGGCAGAACTCCCTGCGAAGGCAGCACTCCTAGTGAAGGCAGCACTTCTTGCGAAGACAGCACTCCTCGCGAAGGCAGCACTCTGTCCAAAGGCAGCACTCCATGCGAAAGCAGCATTCCTTGTGAAGGCAGCACTCTGTGTAAAGGCAGATCCCGTGCGAAGGCTGCACTAAGTGCAAAGGCTGCACTCCGTGCAAGGCAGCACTCCGTGCAAAGGCAGCACTCCGTGCAAAGGCAGCACTCTGTGTGAAGGCAGCACTCCTAGCGAAGGCAGCACTCCCTGCAAAGGCAGCACTCCTTGCGAAGCCAGCACCCTGTGCAAAGGCAGCACTCCGTGCAAAGGCAGCACTCCTTGCGTAGGCAGCACTAGTTGCAAAGGCTGCACTTCGTAGCGAATGCAGCACTCCTTGTGAAGGCAGCACTCTGTGCAAAGGCAGCACTCCGTGCAAAGGCAGCACTCTGTGTGAAGGCAGCACTCCTAGCGAAGGCAGCACTCCTTGCGAAGGCAGCACTCCTTGCAAAGGCAGCACTCATTGGAAGGCAGCACTCGGTGCAAAGGCAGTACTCCCTGCGAAGGCAGCAGTACTTGCGAAGGCAATACCCCTTGCGAAGGCAGCCCTCCGTGCGAAGGCAGCACTTCTAGTGAAGGCAGCACTCCTTGGAAGGCAGCACTCCTTGCGAAGGCAGCACTCCTTGCGAAAGCAGTACAACTTGCGAAGGCAACACTCCTTGCGAAGGCAGCACTCCTTGCGAAGGCAGCACTCCTTGTGAACGCAGCACTCCTTGCGAAGGCAACACTCCTTGCAAAGGCAGCACTCCCTGCGAAGGCAGCACTCCTTGCGAAGGCAGCACTCTGTGCGTAGGCTGCAATCCGTGCGAAGACAGCAATCTGTGCAAAGGCAGCACTCCTTGCGAAGGCAACACTCCTTGCGCAAGCTGCACTCCGTATGAAGGCAGCACTCCTAGCGAAGGCAGCACTCCGTCCTAAGGCAGCACTCCTTGGGAAGGCAGCACACCTTGCGAAGGCAGCACTCCTTGCGAAGGCTGCACTCCTTGCGAAGGCAGCACTCCTTGCGAAGGCAGCACTCCTTGCAAAGGCAGCACTCTGTCAAAGGAAGCACTCCGTGTGAAGGCAGCACTATGTGCGAAGGCTGCACTCCGTGTGAAGGCAGCACTCCTTGCGAAGGCAGCACTCCTTGCGAAGGCAGCACTCCTTGCGAAGGCAGCACTCCTTGCCAAGGCAGCACTCCTAGAGAAGGCAGCCCTCATTGCGAAGGCAGCACTCCTTGCGAAGGCATTTCTTCTTGCGAAGGCAGCACTCCTTGCAAAGGCAGCAACCTGTGCGAAGGCAGCACTATCTGCATAGACACCACTCCTTGCGAGGGCAGCACTCCCTGCGAAGGCAGCAATCCTTGCTGAGGCAGCCCTCTTTGTGAAGGAAGCACTCCTTGCGAAGGCAGCACTCCTTGCAAAGGCAGCACTCTTTGCGAAGGCAGAACTACTTGCAAAGGCAGCATACCGTGCAAAGTAAGCACTACTTGCGATTGTTGCCTTCCGTGCAGAGACAGCACTCCGTGCAAAGGCAGCACTCTGTGCAAAAACAGCACTCCCTGCGAAGGCAGCATACCTTGCGAAGGCACCACCCCATGTGAAGACAGCACTCCCTGCGAAGGCAACCCTCATTGCGAAGGCAGCACTCCTTGTGAAGGCAGCACTCCTTGCGAAGGGAGCACTCCTTACGAAGGCAGCACTCCTTGGAAGGCAGCACTCCTTGGAAGGCAGCACTCCTTGCAAAGGCAGTACTCCCTGCAAAAGCAGAACTACTTGCGTAGGCATTACTCCTTGCGAAGGCAGCACTCCCTGCGAAGGCAGCCCGCTTTGCGAAGGCAGCCCTCGTTGCGAAGGCAGCACTCCTAGCGAAGGCAGCACTCCTTGCGATGGCAGCGCTCCTTGCAAAGGCAGCACTCCTTGCACAGGCAGCACACCTTGCTAAGGCAGCACTCCTTGCGGATGCAGCACTCCCTGTGAAGGCAGCACTCCTTGCGTAGGCACCACTCCTTGCGAAGGCAGCACTCCCTGCAAAGGCAGCACTCCCTGCGAAGGCAGCCCTCCTTGCGAAAGCAGCACTCCTAGCGAAGGCAGCACTCCTTGCGAAGGCAGCTCTCCTTAGAAGGGCAGCACTCCTAGCGAAGGCAGCACTCCTTGCCAAGGCATATCTCCTTGCGAAGGCAGCACTCCTTGCAAAGGCAGCACTCCTTGCGAAGGCAGCACTGCTTGCGAAGGCACCACCCCTTGCGAAGGCAGCACTCCCAGCAAAGGCACCCTCATTGCGAAGGCAGCACTCCTTGTGAAGGCAGCACTCCTTGCGAAGGCAGCACTCCTTGCGAAGGCAGCACTCCTTGCGAAGGCACCACCCCTTGCGAAGGCAGCACTCCCTGCAGAGGTAGCGCTCATTGCGAATTCAGCACTCCTTGCGAAGGCAGCACTCCTTGCGAAGGCAGCACTCCTTGCGAAGGCAGCACTCCTTGCAAAGGCAGCAGTCATTGGAAGGCAGCACTCGTTCAAAGGCAGTACTCCCTGAGAAGGCAGCACTACTGGCGAAGGCATTACCCCTTGCGAAGGCAGCACTCCCTGCGAAGGCAGCCCTCCTCTCGAAGGCAGCCCTCCTTGCGAAGACAGCACTCCTAGCGAAGGCAGCACTCCCTGCGAAAGCAGAACTACTTGCGAAGGCATTACCCCTTGCGAAGGCAGCACTCCCTGCGAAGGCAACCCTCCTTGCGAAAGCAGGACTCCTTGCGAATGCAGCGCTCCTTGCGAAGGCAGCACTCCTTGCGAAGGCAGCACTCCTTGCAAAGGCAGCACTCCTTGTGATGGCAGCGTTCCTTGCAAAGGCAGCACTTCTTCTGAAGGCAGCACACCTTGCGAAGGCAGCACTCCTTGCGGATGCAGCACTCCCTGCGAAGGCAGCACTCCTTGCGAAGGCACCACTCCTTGCGAAGGCAGCACTCCTTGCAAAGGCAGCACTCCCTGCGAAGTCAGCCCTCCTTGCAAAAGCAGGACTCCTAGCGATATCAGCACTCCTTGCGAAGCCAGCTCTCCTTAGAAGGGCAGAACTGCTAGCGAAGGCAGCTCTTCTTGCGAAGGCAGCACTCCTTGCAAAGGCAGCACTCCTTGTGAAGGCACCACCCCTTGCGAAGGCAGAACTCATTGGGAGGCAGCACTCATTGGGAGGCAGCACTCGTTGCAAAGGCAGTACTCCCTGAGAAGGCAGCACTACTTGAAAATGCATGACCCCTTGCGAAGGCAGCACTCCCTGCGATGGCAGCCCTCCTCTCGAAGGCAGCTCTCAGTGCGAAGACAACACTCCTAGCGAAGGCAGCACTCCTTGTGAAGGCAGCACTCCTTTCGAAGGCGGTACTCCTTGCGAAGGCAGCACTCCTTTTGAAGGCAGCACTCCTAGCGAAGGCTGCACACCTTGCGAAGGCAGCACTTCATGCGAAGGCACCACACCCTGCGAATGCAGCTCTCTGCGCAAAGGCAGCACTCCGTGGGAAGGCAGCACTCCGTGCGAAGGCAGCACTCCGTGCGAAGGGAACACTCCTTGCGAAGGCAGCACTCCTTGCGAAGGCAGCACTCCTTGTGAAGGCAGCGCTCCTTTTGCAGGCAGCACTACTTGGAATGCAGCACTCCTTGCAAAGGCAGTATTCCCTGCGAAGGCAGCACTCCTTGCGAAGGCAGCACTCCTTGCGAAGGCAGCATTCTGTGCAAAGGCAGCAACCCTTGCGAAGGCAGCACACTGTGCCAAGGCAGCACTCCTTGCGAAGGCAGCACTACATGCGATGGCATCACTCCCAGCGAAAGCAGCACTCCGTGCGGAGGCGGCAATCCAAGCGAAGGCAGCACTCCCTGTGAAGGCAGCACTCCTAGCAAAGGCAGCACTCCGTGTGAAGGCAGCACTCCTTGCGAAGGCAGCACTCCTTGCGAAGGCACCACTCCTTGCGAAGGCAGCACTCCTTGCGAAGGCAACAGTTCATGCAAAGGGAGCACTCCTTGCGAAGGCAGCACTCCGTGTGAAGGCAGCACTCCTAGCGAAAGCACCACTCCTAGCGAAGGCACCACTTTTAGCGAAGGCACCACTCCTAGCGAAGGCACCACTCCTAGCGAAGGCAGCACTCCTAGCGAATGCAGCACTCCTAGCGAAGGCAGCATTCCCTGCGAAGGCAGCACTCCCTGCGAAGGCAGCACTCCTAGCAAAGGCAGCACTCCTTGCGAAGGCAGCACTCCTTGCGAAAGCAGCACTCCTTGCGAAAGCAGCACTCCTTGCGAAAGCAGCACTGTGTGCAAAGGCAGCACTCCTTGCAAAGGCAGCCCTCTGTGCAAAGTCAGCACTCCGTGCGCAGGCAGCACTCCTTGCAAAGACAGCACTCCTTGCGAAGGCAGCACTCCTTGCGAAGGCAGCACTTCTTGGAAGGAAGCACTCCTTGCGAAGGCATCACTCCTTGCGAAGGCTGCACTCCTTGCGAAGGAAGCACTCCTTGCGAAGGCAGCACTCTGTGCAAAGGCAGCACTCCTTGCGAAGGCAGCACTCCTTGCTAAGGCAGCACTCCTTGCGAAGGCAGCACTCTGTGCAAAGGCAGCACTCGCTGCGAAGGCAGCACTCCTTGCGAAGGCAGCACTCTGTGCAAAGGCAGCACTCTGTGCACAGGCAGCACTCTGTGCTTAGGCAGCACTCTGTGCAAAGGCAGCACTCTGTGCAAAGGCAGCACTCTGTGCAAAGGCAGCACTCCTTGCGAAGGCAGCACTCCTTGCGAAGGCAGCACTCCTTGCGAAGGCAGCACTACGTGCGAAGGCAACACTCCTAGCGAAGGCAGCACTCCGCGCGAAGGCAGCACTCCTAGCGAAGGCAGCACTCTTAGCGAAGGCAACACTCCGTGCGAAGCCAGCACTCCCTGCCAAGGCAGCACTCCTAGCAAAGGCAGCACTCCTAGCAAAGGCAGCACTCTGTGCAAACGCAGCACTCTGTGCAAAGGCAGCACTCTGTGCAAAGGCAGAACTCTGTGCAAAGGCAGCACTCTGTGCAAAGGCAGCACTCTGTGCAAAGTCAGCACTCTGTGCAAAGGCAGCACTCTGTGCAAAGGCAGCACTCCTTGCGAAGGCAGCACTCCTTGCGAAGGCAGCACTCCTTGCGAAGGCAGCACTACGTGCGAAGGCATCACTCGTAGCGAAGGCAGCATTCCGCGTGAAGGCAGCACTCTATGCAAAGGCAGCACTCACTGTGAAGGCAGCACTCCTTGCGAAGGCAGCACTCCTTGCGAAGGCAGCACTCCTTGCGAAGGCAGCACTCCTTGCAAAGGCAGCACTCCTTGCGAAGGCAGCACTCCTTGCGAAGGCAACAGTTCATGCAAAGGGAGCACTCCTTGCGGAGGCAGCACTCTGTGCAATGGCAGCACTCCCTGCAAAGGCAGCACTCTGTGCAAAGGCAGCACTCCTTGCGAAGGCAGCACTCCTTGCGAAGGCATTTCTCCTTGCGAAGGCAGCACTCCTTGCAAAGGCAGCACTCCTTGCAAAGGCAGCACTCCTTGCAAAGGCAGCACTCCTGGCGAAGACAAAACCCCTTGCGAAGACAGCACTCCCTACAAAGGCAGCCCTCGTTGCGAAGGCAGCACTCCTTGCGAAGGCAGCACTCCTTGCGAAGGCAGCACTCCTTGCAAAGGCAGCACTCCTTGCAAAGGCAGCACTCATTGGAAGGCAGCACTCGTTGCAAAGGCAGTACTCCCTGCGAAGGCAGCAGCACTTGCAAAGGCATTACCCCTTGCAAAGCAGCACTCTCTGCGAAGGGAGCCCTTCTTGCGAAGGCAGCCCTCCGTGCGAAGTTAGCACTTCTAGCGAAGGCAGCACTCCTTGGAAGGAAGCACTCCTTGCGAAGGCAGCACTCCTTGCGAAGGCAGTATTACTTGCGAAGGCAACACTCCTTGCGAAGGCAGCACTCCTTGCGAAGGCAGCACTCGTTGTGAACGCAGCACTCGTTGCGAAGGCAACACTCCTTGCAAAGGCAACACTCCCTGCGAAGGCAGCACTCCTTGCGAAGGCAGCACTCCTTGCGAAGGCAGCACTCTGTCAAAGGAAGCACTCCATGTGAAAGCAGCACTATGTGCGAAGGCTGCACTCTGTGCGAAGGCAGCACTCCTTGCGAAGGCAGCACTCCTTGCGAAAGCAGCACTCCTTGCGAAGGCAGCACTCCTAGCGAAGGCAGCCCTCATTGCGAAAGCAGCACTCCTTGCGAAGACAGCACTCTTTGCGAAGGGAGCACTCCTTGCGAAGGCAGCACTCCTTGGAAGGCAGCACTCCTTGCAAAGGCAGTACTCCCTGCGAAAGCAGAACTACTGGCGAAGGCATTACCCCTTGCGAAGGCAGCACTCCCTGCGAAGGCAGCCCTCTTTGCGAAGGCAGCCCTCCTTGCGAAGGCAGCACTCCTAGCGAAGGCAGCACTCATTGCGATGGCAGCGCTCCTTGCAAAGGCAGCACTCCTTGCGAAGGCAGCACACCTTGCGAAGGCAGCACTCCTTGCGGATGCAGCACTCCCTGTGAAGGCAGCACTTCTTGTGAAGGCACCACTCCTTGCGAAGGCAGCACTCCCTGCAAAGGCAGCACTCCCTATGAAGGCAGCCCTCCTTGCGAAAGCAGCACTCCTAGCGAAGGCAGCACTCCTTGCGAAGGCAGCTCTCCTTAGAAGGGCAGCACTCCTAGCGAAGGCAGCACTCCTTGCGAAGGCATAGCTCCTTGCGAAGGCAGCACTCCTTGCAAAGGCAGCACCCCTTGCGAAGGCACCACCCCTTGCGAAGGCAGCACTCCCAGAAAGGCAGCCCTCATTGCGAAGGCAGCACTCCTTGCGAAGGCAGCACTCCTTGCGAAGGCAGCACTCCTTGCGAAGGCAGCACTCCTTGCGAAGGCACCACCCCTTGTGAAGGCAGCACTCCCTGCAAAGGCAGCCCTCATTGCAAAGGCAGCACTCCTTGCGAAGGCAGCACTCCTTGCAAAGGCAGCACTCCTTGCGAAGGCAGCACTCCTTGCGAAGGCAGCACTCCTTGCGAAGGCAGCACTCCTTGCGAAGGCAGCACTCCTTGCGAAGGCAGCACTCCTTGCGAAGGCAGCACTCATTGGAAGGCAGCACTCGTTCAAAGGCAGTACTCCCTGAGAAGGCAGCACTACTTGCGAAGGCATTACCCTTTGCGAAGGCAGCACTCCCTGCGAAGGAAGCCCTCCTCTCGAAGGCAGCCCTCCTTGCGAAGACAGCACTCCTAGCGAAGGCAGCACTCCTTGTGAAGGCAGCACTCCTTGCGAATGCAGTACTCCTTGCGAAGGCAGTACTCCTTGCGAAAGCAGCACTCCTTGCAGAGGCAGCACTCCTTGTGAATGCAGCACTCCTTGCGAATGCAACACTCCTTCCGAAGGCACCACCCCTTGCGAAGGCAGCACTCCCTGCGAAGGCATTACCCCTTGCGAAGGCAGCACTCCCTGCGAAGGCAGCCCTCCTTGCGAAGGCAGCACTCCTTGCAAAGGCAGCACTCCTTGCGAAGGCAGCACTCCTTGCGAAGGCAGCACTCCCTGCGAAGGAAGCCCTCCTCTCGAAGGCAGCCCTCCTTGCGAAGACAGCACTCCTAGCGAAGGCAGCACTCCTTGTGAAGGCAGCACTCCTTGCGAATGCAGTACTCCTTGCGAAGGCAGTACTCCTTGCGAAAGCAGCACTCCTTGCAGAGGCAGCACTCCTTGTGAATGCAGCACTCCTTGTGAGGGCAGCACTCCTAGCGAAGGCAGCACTCCTTGCGAAGGCAGCACTCCTTGAGAAGGCAGTACTCCTTGCAAAGGCAGCACTCCTTGCGAAGGCAGCATTCCTTGCGGAGGCACCACGCCTTCCGATCGCAGCACTCCTTGCGAAGGCAACACTGCTGGCGAAGGCAGCACTCCTTGCGAAGGCAGCACTCCTTGCGAAGGAAGTACTCCTTGCAAAGGCAGCACACCCTGCGAAGGCAGCACTCCTTGCGAAGGCTGCACTCTGTACGAAGGCAACACTCCTAGGGAAGGCAGCACTCTGTCCCAGGGCAGCACTCCTTGGGAAGGCAGTACTCCTTGCGAAGGCAGCACTCCTTGCAAAGGCAGCACTCCTTGCGAAGGCAGCACTCCTTGCGAAGGCAGCACTCTTTGCGAAGGGAGCACTCCTTGGGAAGGCAGCACTCCTTGGAAGGCAGCACTCCTTGCAAAGGCAGTACTCCCTGCGAAAGCAGAACTACTTGCGAAGGCATTACCCCTTGCGAAGGCAGCACTTCTTGCGAAGGCAGCCCTCCTTGCGAAAACAGGACTCCTTGCGAATGCAGCACTCCTTGAGAAGGCAGCACTCCTTGCGAAGGCAGCACTCCTTGCGAAGGCACCACTCCTTGTGAAGGCAGCACTCCTTGCGAAGGCAACAGTTCATGCAAAGGGAGCACTCCTTGCGGAGGCAGCACTCTGTGCAATGGCAGCACTCCCTGCAAAGGCAGCACTCTGTGCAAAGGCAGCACTCCTTGCGAAGGCAGCACTCCTTGCGAAGGCATTTCTCCTTGCGAAGGCAGCACTCCTTGCAAAGGCAGCACTCCTTGCAAAGGCAGCACTCCTTGCAAAGGCAGCACTCCTGGCGAAGACAAAACCCCTTGCGAAGACAGCACTCCGTACAAAGGCAGCCCTCGTTGCGAAGGCAGCACTCCTTGCGAAGGCAGCACTCCTTGCGAAGGCAGCACTCCTTGCAAAGGCAGCACTCCTTGCAAAGGCAGCACTCATTGGAAGGCAGCACTCGTTGCAAAGGCAGTACTCCCTGCGAAGGCAGCAGCACTTGCAAAGGCATTACCCCTTGCAAAGCAGCACTCTCTGCGAAGGGAGCCCTTCTTGCGAAGGCAGCCCTCCGTGCGAAGTTAGCACTTCTAGCGAAGGCAGCACTCCTTGGAAGGAAGCACTCCTTGCGAAGGCAGCACTCCTTGCGAAGGCAGTACTACTTGCGAAGGCAACACTCCTTGCGAAGGCAGCACTCCTTGCGAAGGCAGCACTCGTTGTGAACGCAGCACTCGTTGCGAAGGCAACACTCCTTGCAAAGGCAACACTCCCTGCGAAGGCAGCACTCCTTGCGAAGGCAGCACGACTTGCGAAGGCAGCACTCTGTCAAAGGAAGCACTCCATGTGAAAGCAGCACTATGTGCGAAGGCTGCACTCTGTGCGAAGGCAGCACTCCTTGCGAAGGCAGAACTCCTTGCGAAAGCAGCACTCCTTGCGAAGGCAGCACTCCTAGCGAAGGCAGCCCTCATTGCGAAAGCAGCACTCCTTGCGAAGACAGCACTCTTTGCGAAGGGAGCACTCTTTGCGAAGGCAGCACTCCTTGGAAGGCAGCACTCCTTGCAAAGGCAGTACTCCCTGCGAAAGCAGAACTACTGGCGAAGGCATTACCCCTTGCGAAGGCAGCACTCCCTGCGAAGGCAGCCCTCTTTGCGAAGGCAGCCCTCCTTGCGAAGGCAGCACTCCTAGCGAAGGCAGCACTCATTGCGATGGCAGCGCTCCTTGCAAAGGCAGCACTCCTTGCGAAGGCAGCACACCTTGCGAAGGCAGCACTCCTTGCGGATGCAGCACTCCCTGTGAAGGCAGCACTTCTTGTGAAGGCACCACTCCTTGCGAAGGCAGCACTCCCTGCAAAGGCAGCACTCCCTATGAAGGCAGCCCTCCTTGCGAAAGCAGCACTCCTAGCGAAGGCAGCACTCCTTGCGAAGGCAGCTCTCCTTAGAAGGGCAGCACTCCTAGCGAAGGCAGCACTCCTTGCGAAGGCATATCTCCTTGCGAAGGCAGCACTCCTTGCAAAGGCAGCACCCCTTGCGAAGGCACCACCCCTTGCGAAGGCAGCACTCCCAGAAAGGCAGCCCTCATTGCGAAGGCAGCACTCCTTGCGAAGGCAGCACTCCTTGCGAAGGCAGCACTCCTTGCGAAGGCAGCACTCCTTGCGAAGGCACCACCCCTTGCGAAGGCAGCACTCCCTGCAAAGGCAGCCCTCATTGCAAAGGCAGCACTCCTTGCGAAGGCAGCACTCCTTGCGAAGGCAGCACTCCTTGCGAAGGCAGCACTCCTTGCGAAGGCAGCACTCCTTGCGAAGGCAGCACTCCTTGCGAAGGCAGCACTCATTGGAAGGCAGCACTCGTTCAAAGGCAGTACTCCCTGAGAAGGCAGCACTACTTGCGAAGGCATTACCCCTTGCGAAGGCAGCACTCCCTGCGAAGGAAGCCCTCCTCTCGAAGGCAGCCCTCCTTGCGAAGACAGCACTCCTAGCGAAGGCAGCACTCCTTGTGAAGGCAGCACTCCTTGCGAATGCAGTACTCCTTGCGAAGGCAGTACTCCTTGCGAAAGCAGCACTCCTTGCAGAGGCAGCACTCCTTGTGAATGCAGCACTCCTTGCGAATGCAACACTCCTTCCGAAGGCACCACCCCTTGCGAAGGCAGCACTCCCTGCGAAGGCATTACCCCTTGCGAAGGCAGCACTCCCTGCGAAGGCAGCCCTCCTTGCGAAGGCAGCACTCCTTGCAAAGGCAGCACTCCTTGCGAAGGCAGCACTCCTTGCGAAGGCAGCACTCCCTGCGAAGGAAGCCCTCCTCTCGAAGGCAGCCCTCCTTGCGAAGACAGCACTCCTAGCGAAGGCAGCACTCCTTGTGAAGGCAGCACTCCTTGCGAATGCAGTACTCCTTGCGAAGGCAGTACTCCTTGCGAAAGCAGCACTCCTTGCAGAGGCAGCACTCCTTGTGAATGCAGCACTCCTTGTGAGGGCAGCACTCCTAGCGAAGGCAGCACTCCTTGCGAAGGCAGCACTCCTTGAGAAGGCAGTACTCCTTGCAAAGGCAGCACTCCTTGCGAAGGCAGCATTCCTTGCGGAGGCACCACGCCTTCCGATCGCAGCACTCCTTGCGAAGGCAACACTGCTGGCGAAGGCAGCACTCCTTGCGAAGGCAGCACTCCTTGCGAAGGAAGTACTCCTTGCAAAGGCAGCACACCCTGCGAAGGCAGCACTCCTTGCGAAGGCTGCACTCTGTACGAAGGCAACACTCCTAGGGAAGGCAGCACTCTGTCCCAGGGCATCACTCCTTGGGAAGGCAGTACTCCTTGCGAAGGCAGCACTCCTTGCAAAGGCAGCACTCCTTGCGAAGGCAGCACTCCTTGCGAAGGCAGCACTCTTTGCGAAGGGAGCACTCCTTGGGAAGGCAGCACTCCTTGGAAGGCAGCACTCCTTGCAAAGGCAGTACTCCCTGCGAAAGCAGAACTACTTGCGAAGGCATTACCCCTTGCGAAGGCAGCACTTCTTGCGAAGGCAGCCCTCCTTGCGAAAGCAGGACTCCTTGCGAATGCAGCACTCCTTGAGAAGGCAGCACTCCTTGCGAAGGCAGCACTCCTTGCGAAGGCACCACTCCTTGCGAAGGCAGCACTCCTTGCAAACGCAGCACTCCCTGCGAAGTCAGCCCTCCTTGCGAAAGCAGGACTCCTAGCGATGGCAGCACTCCTTGCGAAGCCAGCTCTCCTTAGAAGGGCAGCACTCCTAGCGAAGGCAGCACTCCTTGCGGAGGCAGCACTCCTTGCGAAGGCAGCACTCCTTGCGAAGGCAGCACTCCTTGCAAAGGCAGCACTCCTTGCAAAGGCAGCACTCCTTGTGAAGGCACCACCCCTTGCGAAGGCAGAACTCCCTGCAAAGGCAGCCCTCATTGCGAAGGCAGCACTCCTTGCGAATGCAGCACTCCTTGCGAAGGCAGCACTCCTTGCGAAGGCAGCACTCCTTGCGAAGGCAGCACTCATTGGGAGGCAGCACTCGTTGCAAAGGTAGTACTCCCGGAGAAGGCTGCACCACTTGCGAATGCATTACCCCTTGCAAAGGCAGCACTCCCTGCGAAGGTAGCCCTCCTCTCGAAGGCAGCCCTCCTTGCGAAGACAACACTCCTAGCGAAGGCAGCACTCCTTGCGAAGGCAGCACTCCTTTTGAAGGCAGCACTCCTAGCGATGGCAGCACACCTTGCGAAGGCAGCACTTCTTGCGAAGGCACCACACCCTGCGAATGCAGATCTCTGTGCAAAGGCAGCACTCCGTGGGAAGGCAGCACTACGTGCGAAGGCTGCACTCCGTGCGAAGGCTGCACTCCTTGCGAAGGCAGCACTCCTTGCGAAGGCAGCACTCCTAGCGAAGACAGCACTCCTTGCGAAGGCAGCACTTCTTGCAAAGGCACAACTCCCTGCGAATGCAGATCTCTGTGCATAGGCAGCACTCCGTGCGAAGGCAGCACTACGTGCGAAGGCTGCACTCCATGCGAAGGCAGCACTCCTTGTGAAGGCAGCACTCCTTGCGAAGGCAGCACTCCTTGCGAAGGCAGCACTCCCTGCGAATGCAGCACTCCTAGCGAAGGCAGCACTCCTAGCGAAGGCAGCACTCCTTGTGAAGGCAGCACTCCTTGCGAAGGCAGCACTCCTTGCAAAGGCAGCACTCCTTGCGAAGGCAGCACTCCTTGCGAAGGCAGCACTCCTTGCGAAGGCAGCACTCCTTGCGAAGGCAGCACTCCCTGCGTAGGGAGCACTCCCTGCGAATGCAGCACTCCTAGCGAAGGCAGCACTCCTAGCGAAGGCAGCACTCCTTGTGAAGGCAGCACTCCTTGCGAAGGCAGCACTCCTTGCATAGGCAGCACTCCTTGCAAAGGCAGCACTCCTTGCGAAGGCAACAGTCCATGCAAAGGCAGCACTTCTTGCGGTGGCAGCACTCTGTGCAAAGGCAGCACTCCCTGCAAAGGCAGCACTCTATGCAAAGGCTGCACTCCTTGCGAAGGCAGCACTCTTTGCGAAGGCAGCCCTCCTTGCGAAGGCAGCACTCTGTCAAAGGAAGCACTCCGTGTGAAGGCAGCATTACATGCGAAGGCTGCACTCCGTGCGAAGGCAGCACTCCTTGCGAAGGCAGCACTCCTTGCGAAGGCACCACTCCCTGCGAAGGCAGCACTCCCTGCGTAGGCAGCACTCCCTGCGAAGGCAGCCCTCCTTGCGAAGGCAGCACTCTGTCAAAAAAAGCACTCCGTGTGAAGGCAGCACTATGTGCGAAGGCTGCACCCCGTGCGAAAGCAGCACTCCTTGCGAAGGCTGCACTCCTTGCGAAGGCAGCATTCCTTGTGAAGGCAGCTCTCCTTGCGAAGGCAGCACTCCCTGCATAGGCAGCACTCCCTGCGAAGGCAGCACTCCTAGCGAAGGCAGCACTCCTAGCGAAGGCAGCACTCCTTGCGAAGGCAGCAATCCTTGCAAAGGCAGCACTCCTTGCGAAGGCAACAGTCCATGTGAAGGCAGCAATCCTTGCGAAGGCAGCACTCCTTGCGAAGGCAGCATTCCTTGCGAAGGCTGCACTCCTTGCGAAGGCTGCACTCCTTGCGAAGGCTGCACTCCTTGCGAAGGCAGCACTCTGAGCAAAAGCAGCACTCCATGCGAAGGCTGCACTCCGTGCGAAGGCAGCACTCCTTGCAAAGGCAGCACTCATTGGGAAGGCAGCACTCCTTGCGAAGTCAGCCCTCCTTCCGAAAGCAGCACTCCTAGCGATGGCAGCACTCCTTGCGGAACCAGCTCTCCTTAGAAGGGCAGCACTCCTAGCGAAGGCAGCACTCCTTGCGAAGGCAGCACTCCTTGCGAAGGCACCACCCCAAGCGAAGGCAGCACTCCTTGCAAAGGCAGCACTCATTGGAAGGCAGCACTCGTTGCAAAGGCAGTACTCCCTGCGAAGGCAGCAGTACTTGCGAAGGTATTACCCCTTGCGAAGGCAGCACTCCCTGCGAAGGGAGCCCTCCTTGCGAAGGCAGCCCTCCGTGCGAAGGCAGCACTTCTAGCGAAGGCAGCACTCCTTGGAAGGCAGCACTCCTTGCAAGAGCAGCTTTCCTTGCGAAGGCAGCTCTCCTTGCGAAGGCAGCACTCCCTGCGTAGGCAGCACTCCCTGCGAAGGCAGCACTCCTAGCGAAGGCAGCACTCCTAGCGAAGACAGCACTCCTTGCAAAGGCAGCACTCCTTGCGAAGGCAGCACTCCTTGCGAAGGCAACAGTTCATGCAAAGGGAGCACTCCTTGCGGAGGCAGCACTATGTGCAAAGGCAGCACTCCCTGCAAAGGCAGCACTCTGTGCAAAGGCAGCACTCCTTGCGAAGGCAGCACTCCTTGCGAAGGCATTTCTCCCTGCGAAGGCAGCAATCCTTGCAAAGGCAGCACTACTGGCGAAGACAAAACCCCTTGCGAAGACAACACTCCCTACAAAGGCAGGCCTCGTTGCGAAGGCAGCACTCCTTGTGAAGGCAGCACTCCTTGCGAAGGCAGCACTCCTTGCAAAGGCAACACTCATTGGAAGGCAGCACTCGTTGCAAAGGCAGTACTCCCTGCGAAGGCAGCAGCACTTGCAAAGGCATTACCCCTTGCGAAGCAGCACTCCCTGCGAAGGGAGCCCTCCTTGCGAAGGCAGCCCTCCGCGCGAAGTTAGCACTTCTAGCGAAGGCAGCACTCCTTGGAAGGAAGCACTCCTTGCGAAGGCAGCACTCCTTGCGAAGGCAGTACTACATGCGAAGGCAACACTCCTTGCGAAGGCAGCACTCCTTGCGAAGGCAGCACTCGTTGTGAACGCAGCACTCCTTGCGAAGTCAACACTCCTTGCAAAGGCAGCACTCCCTGCGAAGGCAGCACTCCTTGCGAAGGCGCCACCCCATGCGAAGGCAGCACTCCCTGCGAAGGCAGCACCTCTTGCGAAGGCAGCACTCTGTGCGTATGCTGCGCTCCGTGCGGCGGCAGCAATTTGTGCAAAGGCAGCACTCCTTGCGAAGGCAGCACTCCTTGCGAAGGCTGCACTCCGTACGAAGGCAGCACACCTAGCGAAGGCAGCACTCTGTCCTAAGGCAGCACTCCTTGGGAAGGCAGCACTCCTTGCGAAGGCAGCACTCCTTGCAAAGGCTGCACTCCTTGCGAAGGCAGCACTCCTTGCGAAGGCAGCACTCCTTGCGAAGGCAGCACTCCTTGCGAAGGCAGCACTCCTAGCGAAGGCAGCCCTCATTGCGAAAGCAGCACTCCTTGCGAAGACAGCACTCTTTGCGAAGGGAGCACTACTTGCGAAGGCAGCACTCCTTGGAAGGCAGCACTCCTTGCAAAGGCAGTACTCCCTGCAAAAGCAGAACTACTGGCGAAGGCATTACCCCTTGCGAAGGCAGCACTCCCTGCGAAGGCAGCCCTCTTTGCGAAGGCAGTCCTCCTTGCGAAGGCAGCATCCGTAGCGAAGGCAGCACTCCTTGCGATGGCAGCGCTCCTTGCAAAGGCAGCACTCCTTGGGAAGGCAGCACTCCTTGCGAAGTCAGCCCTCCTTGCGAAAGCAGCA